>NC_081189.1:106012470-106312470 GCF_902713425.1 Acipenser ruthenus | reverse complement strand
GGAAAACTAACCCGTCATGATGCTAAAAGATGCAAAGCCAAACAATGCAAATAAATCAAAAAGCTGTTTATGTCTAATAAGCAAGTGACTTACTAGCTGTGTTTGTGCAAAGGCCAAAATGAAATGCACTGTTCCATGTTTACGTGTAGGAAATTCAGATAGGTGTGGTCGAATCTCATTGGAGCACAATCTATCTACAGTACAAGAAAGCAATAGCAACTGAATAATCAGATTCCCATTACCTTCTACACACACATGTCCCTGTCTACTGAGGCATGGGAAATAACAAAGTAACAAATAAAACCTCTTTATTTATAAAATAAATTTATGGAAATGATCTTTCATTTATAATAATTTATAGAAAGGAACTACTGTAGTGATATGGGATACTGTTATCTCTGGGATATGGGATATTGCTATTTGAATTTTTAAACCTACTGACTGTAAACCAGAAACAACATTTGACCTTTGAATTACGCTACGAGGTATGCTTTGTTTTTATTCACAAACACTACCATTTCTAGTTGAAAATTCCAATACAAATGCTTGCTATTTAAAACAAGCACATATTTTGTGTTTTGTTCATATTTTGCAAGCATTCCGGCAGAGCTGGCCTCTTGATTCTCATTCCTTGAGGGTTTAAACTTAGAAAAAAAAACCTGGATTGAGGAGTATAGCAGTCCGAGACAGGTAGATCCATTTTTAAACCACTTTTATCTCCCTGTATCCCTGACTATAAATATAACGTAGCTAATTATTAAAATATTGAGTTTTCACTTTATCAATTACCAGTGTAGTGTTATTTTCAAGTACGAGGTAAAAAGTGGTAGGCTAAACAACTTCTGCTAAGAAAGCAGGGATACACCCATTCAAATGTAGAATGTTATGCTGAAGAGCGCTCCAAATTTGATTAAGTGGTCAGCAGAATGTCAGGGGCTGTTTGATACTATCAAGCAGAGACTTTGCCAGGCCCCCACTCTCATCACACCAGATTTTACCAAGAGATTCATCCTCCACACCGACGCTTCGGATTGGTCTGGGTGCGGTTTTGTCCCAAACGGTAGATGGAGTAGAACACCCCATCATGTACCTCAGTAAAAAGATGCTCCCTCGGTAGTGCAACTACTCCATAGTCAAAAAGGAGTGTTTGGCCATTAAATGGGCTACTCACTCTTTACGATACCACCTGCTAGGACATTCATTCGATCTTGTCACAGACCACGCCCCACTCAAGTGGTTAAGCACAATGAAGGACAGCAATGCTTGGATAACTCGGTGGTGGGGTGAGTAATGGGAAAAGTAGATTCAGACGATTGTTCCTTCGGCTCCACTCTGTGCGGTGGGATATGTGACAGAGAAAGAATGAATCTTGGTTATAAACCTCTCTCCCGACCTGTGACGGCGCTGTGTAAACGGAACAGAGTGCCTTGGACTGGATGGCCTGACAATTCATTCCCAGGGTTAGGTGGAAGCTGGCCATCTAGAAAGGGGGCGGATCTACGCTACACCAAGTCATCGCCCCAGAAGGGAAGCGATGTGGCAACCTTGGATTGGAGAAACAGTTGCACTTGTTAACCAAGGGGGACGTGACTGACAGTATATAATGGGACGTAGCAAGGTGATCTGTTCCTTTGTTTATGGTTAAGTTGAACCGGAAGGAGTACTGTGAATTACCGTGTTTTTTTTGTTTTGTTGTGTCTAAAAATTTACTTGTTTGTTTATTAGATGGCTAACACGATCCGGAGCTGTCGCTTAAGGCCAGCACTAAACCCAGACAACACTGCACCATTGTACACGGATAAATTGTATTTCACCACAAGCACTATAGCACTCACTCTGGACTTGTGAACATGTGTGTCTTTGTGTGTGTTATACTGTGTTTATTATTTACAAACTGTGTCTTATTATTTCGGGACTGCATCCCATTGTTTTGGAACAGTTGCTGTGTATTGCCTGGTATTATTCTTTGTGGTCACCAGACCAGGATTATAAAAATAAAACCTGTTTGGATCGTGAACTTTGTTGTCTGTCTTCTGTTTCATAACACCGTGTAACAATTTTTTTTTTTTTTGGTTCCTGGGTAGTAAGTGTTATTTCCTAATTGTTTATGCCTCAAAAGTATAGAAAATGGCTATTATTCCCCACAAACTTTGCTTTTGTGACCAGGACAGTGATATTTTGAAATTTACCTATTTTCCAGAACATTCCAGATAGATTCAGTGCTGAGTAAACTTGGAGTAACTTCTAGAACTTTCCAGTAATATAAATAGTAGTATAAATACAGGGGCCTCAAGCCCACCAGTTCAGTTTAGTTCCAGCTGCCTAAGTGGATACATATCTGCATTTTTCTGAGATGGCATCAAGGTCATAGGAGACTTCAAAATGGCGGGATTCCTGATGGGTCTCCAAGGTGGTTTTACCAAGTTTCCCTGCTATCTTTGCCTTTGGGACAGCAGGGACACCAAGGCGCACTACCACAGGCGGGACTGGCCACAGCGGATCAAGTTCTCTGTGGGGAGGAACAACGTCAAGTGGGAGCCACTGGTGGACCCCCAGAAGGTGCTGATGCCACCACTGCATATCAAATTGGGCCTTATGAAACAATTTGTCAGAGCTCTAGATAAGGAGTCGGCAGCCTTCAAGTACCTTCAAGACTTCTTCCCTAAGCTGTCTGAGGCAAAGGTCAAAGCCGGTGTCTTCGTCGGACCACAGATAAAGAAGATCCTGGAGTGCAATGAATTCCCCAAGAAGCTCACTAGTAAGGAGAAAGCGGCTTGGAACAGCTTTGTCGCAGTGGTTCGGGGCTTCCTGGGCAATCACAAGGCCGAAAACTATGTGGAGCTGGTTGAGACTCTGGTGAAGAACTACGGTACAATGGGCTGTAGGATGTCCCTCAAAGTCCATATCCTTGATGCTCATCTTGATAAATTCAAGGAGAACATGGGAGCGTACTTGGAGGAGCAAGGCGAGCGTTTCCACCAGGATATACTGGACTTTGAACGCTGCTACCAAGGACAGTATAACGAGAACATGATGGGAGACTACATTTGGGGGCTGATTCGTGAAAGTGATTTACAGTATAATCGTGAATCTCAAAAAACTACTCACTTCTAAATCTTTTGTAGTCATTTTTGTATTACTTTAGTATAAATACATGTTAATTTGGATTCATATGTTGTTTTTTTCTGACTTTGTAAACGAAAAGACACAAATTCGCCCGTTTTCTCATTGGAAATAGATCAATTTCAAAATATCACTGTCCTGGTCACAAAAGCAAAGTTTGTGGGGAATAATAGCCATTTTCTATACTTTTGAGGCATAAGCAATTAGGAAATAACACTTACTACCCAGGAACAAAAATTGTGTTACATAGTGTAATCACATCACCTCTACACCTGCGCACTGCAAACCACTTTGCCACAGATACTTTGTATTGTGATATTTTGTAACATCTGTAAGTTGCCTTGGATAAGGGCGTCTGCTAAGAAATTAATAATAATAATAATAATAATAATAATAATAATAATAATAATAATAATAATAGGAAAACACCCATCAGATCGCAATTGATTGCACCTTTACCAAAATCAGACAGCATACCACTGTCTGACATTAGATGCAGGGCCAGCCATAATGTAAGACGAGCTAGGGGCACCCTTTAGGGAGCCCTGCACTCAACCGAACTGCTGTGAGATTTTAATGTGTTTGTTACGTGCATGTAAAATGCTCAGGGGTGCAAATTTGGCACTTTGGCACTAGATTCTAGCATGGGATACCTCATATAGCTCCAGCAACATTAAATTCTGGCGCCAGTAGACATGTTTACATTTTTTTAAATTGTTTTTTTTTATTCCTCAGCAACCATACATGGGGTTTCCATGCGGGCGGGTCAATTTACATGTGAAATGGCGATGCGCGTGCACGTTTGGGAGAATTACTTGTGTAAATCAGGTTTGTGGCTGAAAAAACAGCCAAAGAGAGGGATATGGTAAATCTCATTTACTTGTGTAAATGACTAAATGGAAAATCCATGCCCAGTTTTGCATGGAAACCTGCATTTCACGTGTAAATGTTAATAAGCGTGTTTATCCTTAACTATAAATACCGCATTAATTCGAATTAACGCCACCCTCAACTTAACGCCTCACTCAGTTATTAGTTTTTTTCAGATATAGACGCCGCCCTCAATAAAGAAACGTAAAGGTCTTTTTTTTAACTACCAGCACGTTACTTCTTTGTTGTTAGTGTTTTGTGTAGTGTAGACTAGGGTTTTAGGAAAAGTGGCTTGTAGCCTGGTTCCAAGAGACTGGGAAACCAAATTTGAGGCAACTTTGCTGTACCAAACCCCAAATCTCCCCTGGTGTGCAATGCAGTGGCCTGAAACCTAGCCTCCTGAAACCAAGTTCCAAGCCACAAAGTGGCTTCTTGTTCCCTCAGCTTTACAGACGCTATTTCACACTACTTGAGCACCTAGAACCGCTCCTCTCACCTAAACTGCACAAGATGACATCTTATACAATAAGAGAGGCCCTAAACATGCCGTATTATATTACACTATACAAGCAAACAAGAATATGACATTCCGGTCAGTCAGCAGAATGTATGTTTTTTCTGATAATTGTACAGGTATGGTGGTCTGTGGAATGACTTTGCCCAGTCACTTATTCCTTGCTTTTTTTTTCTTTCCCTCTAGTCATATTCTGCTTCGAAGAGAAAAAACATACTCAAATTTAGAAGAGCAAAGTGCTTGCAAGGAAAACAGAATTTAAAAAAAATTGTCACATGGATAGATACTTACTGATGTGGAGCAAAAATCTTTTTTTTCTTTTTTATTTACAACCTGAATGAAATAGATTGTATTTTTTAAAATGTATTTTATAAAATAAATCTAAATTATGGTTCTACATAGGACCTACATAGCCATGTATTCGGCGTGGACAATACCGGTACCTGGAACAAGGAACAGCAAACAAAAAAAGATAATTGCGATCGCCCTGCTCTACCTGAGAAAGAAAAAAAAACAATTTGAGATCGCGGTGGGTCCATGACATCTCAAGAAAAGAAAAGGGCATGGCGAATATCATTGGCTGATAAAGGAGCTCTGGTTTGATGAAGGCAGATTTCAAACCTACTTAATGTTGTATTATACAGCTCTGGAAAATCTGAAATCAGAACCACAGGCTTTTCCTCCATTTTATTTTGTATTTCTTCCTCGCAAATGAGCCTCCTACTTTCCCCTGATTGGCTGCTGGTAGTTTACATCACAGCGCGGTGTGGCGAAAGTTGAAAATATTTTATCTCCTGCGCGCCTCTCTGCGGTACCGCTTGAGTGCCGCTTCCCTCTGCCGCTGTGTGTAACCGCCTTCATTGAAAACAATTGCTTTTGCAACGCGTCCGGTGTGAACGCCCCTTAAGTTCTTGCTGCAGTGTTAAAATTTACCACAAAGGGCACTGTTATGCTAAGTCACTCACATAGCTGAGATACTCAGATTCAATTCCAAACCTGATGGGTAGCTTGGCCTTTGGAGGCTGAACAATCTGTATTTTACATCTGACAGGGTAATTGAGACTGTGGAAGTCTAATATTATCTGACCCCAGAGGACCACATCTGTTCATAAATCACACTGCTACAAAACTAATCCTGGAAATTAAAGAGAACAATTATTGCAAAATGTAACCTAGTGATTCATGTTTCATAAATTCAAGAACGAGGAAAGACCATTTGACCCACCTATGCTCGCTTTGGTGCCAGCGTGATCTGTTAACACTCAGGACAGGAAAAAAAAAAAAAAACCCTAACCAGGTTAGGTTAGTAAGGGAAATAAAACCTCTGGCTAGATGGACTTCTCTTCCTCCAGATGACTAGCTAAAGGTTTTATTGTCGTCACAGAGAGGATTATAAAATATTGTTCATCCAGTCTACTCTTGAAAGATCCAAGTCTCTGCTTCAACCCCCCCCCCCCCCCCCCTCCCCCCGACTAATTTTCATACATTGAAATTTAATTATAGCTTTGCTGTGCTAATTAAATTTTAAGCACGACTATTGTAAAAAAATAAAAATACAACATACTAGATATTTGGGTTTAAAATCTGGGTTTAAAAAGGCCTGGAACAGAAAAAGAAAATGTGCCAGTCTTGTTGCCAAACCTTCACCCTATAATACAATAGATTCCATTACTATCATGGAAAAACTACCACTTTCGTTTAAAAAAAATAAAAAAATAATAATAATTTGAATGCTGAATTTCTTTGGATAAATGAATCAACTACCGGTAAGTCAAATATAACAACTACAGGTAAGTCAAATATTGAAGCAGGTTATCTGTTTATAGTCTACGGGTTATTTAATTAGTGTTCGCATAATGCTAAATATTGTGCTGGAGACCTAGCCCTTTAAATCTTTTTACTCAGGCACTGTGAGAGACAGCCCTGCTTGCGATACACCACTGAAAAGAGGAGAATCAGCTGCATCGCTGAGTCGGAAGTGACATCACTTGGTGCTCATCGGTGCGGTCGATTTAACAACAATTTGGTGAATCAATGGCTGCTGATATTGCTGCTGCTGCTGCTTGCAAGGTTGTGGCTGACTTGTGTGAAGAATAGCATTAATACGTGTTACTTTTTTGGTGTCACTGATCCTTAACACTTACACTGGCTCATCGATTGACAGCTGCACCTACCACTGCCCTCTAACTGACAGCCTCACTTGATGTGCTGCTCTTTCTGCAGCTGCTTGTCATGTTGGTGAAAATGGCACTGATGTATCATCTTGCATAAGCAGCATCTACAAAGTAAACTGAAAGCTTATTGGGATGAACTAAGAACTTAAAGTCTTATTATCTCTGTTGAAGTTTAGTTATCTTTAACCGACTAATATTATAGGGATATTAGGGCTAGGCTGTTACATTAATATCAAATGTACAAAGTGGCTAGCTTGCAATAAATGCAGTAAATATTTATAAATATTAATATAGTAACGTCCGGTGGGAAGAAAAGGGAGCCAGACGACCACAGCAAGATCTCATTCACAGATTTTATTCATCAAGGGGTCAGCACAACACAGCACAGCACAGCACAGCCCCGAGCTGCTCGCAGGCAGCTCCTACATAGAGATCCCCCGAGCCCTATTGGCTCACACACACAAGGGCACATTAACATACACACTGACCAATCGCTCAGACCCTCTGTCCCGTGCAAGCAGCTGACCGGCGGAAGCGAACACAAATCACAGTGCAGCTAACACAGATCCTTATCTACTTACAGCTGCACTGTCCATGTGACACCCCAGGTTCACTCACAGACTCATGCAGGGTGACACACAAATGACGGGAAAGACAGGACACACATGTTTGCATTTCTGTATTTGTGGGGACTTCTCACTGACTCTCAGTATATTTTTATTTACTATTTCTAACTCCAGTCAGACAAAACTCCACAACAAACTAAATATTTTGGCTTTTTTTTAAAGGCATATTTAGTTCTTAAAAAGGTGTTTTACAAAGTGGGGACGTCCCAACAATGTCATTTTTTTCAGGAGTTACTATCAGTGGGGACATTTTCTCAGATTTTGTCCGCACATTGATAGTAATACCTGCCCACACACACACAGCACAGATCGCTCTAATATATATTAATAGATACACTTTCAAATACAGTTAACCCCAAATTTGCGACTTTATAACATATTTGTTTGAAGTATAAAAGAACAAATAACATACACGGTAAAAAAAACCATCTTGTTCTCTCTCGTCTCATATCTAATTCTTGTACACCAGGGGCCGGTTTTTCAAAACCTTTAATCTGGTTCAATGTGATCCGGATTTTGTAACCCTATATTTTGTGATCGAGATTACTTTTATCTGGATTGTTTTGATCCGGTTTTTCAGAAAATGTCACTGCTGGATTACATTTATCCAGATAACAAATAATCAGGATTACGAAATCCAGTTTTTTGAAGTAGGCTAGTTCTTAATATTTATTTATTTATTTATTTTTTAAGAGGCCTTATTTATGATATAATTGAATTTAACAAAATAAATACGATTGTGGTAATAATGATTAATATTCAACTTTATTTTGTTTTATATTATTTTTTAACAAAATTGAAATCACTTTTAATGTTAGTGCATATAAGTTAAAACCAAATAACCAAATCTAAATTGAATAAAAATCAAACTTTTGAAAAAAGGATATGTGTTTTTAGACATCTTCATTGTCTTCCTCTTCGGTCAGGAGTCAAGAACCACTACAAGTTTTAAGGAGGCGTATGTGAATATACTTTTTAATTATACCACTAAATATACCTGGGGCCGGTTCTTCAAAATTTTGGTAATTGGATTTCCACGTTTGATCTGGATTATATTGTGCAATTGGGTTTTTGAAAACATTGAAATGTAATCGAGATCACTGTGATCCGGATTTCGTTTTGGTAATCCGATCGCACTTTTAATCACGATTAAATATTGCAATTGGGTTTTTCAGAATTTAAAGAGTGTTGTGTGTCTGAGTTGAGGTGCACAGATTTAAGAAAACTTCTAAGCATAAGGCTGTTCAGAAGCAGTTTGCTTTAGAATAATAACTCCAGAAAAAAAAAGTCGTAATTCAAAAAGGATGACACTTAATAGCAAAATAATACAGCATAACATCACTCGCTCTGCTCCCAATCCACTCTGCCCGCTTCTAGTGCAGTGTCACCTTATCTAGTGTCCCCGCCAACCAATCACCTTTCAGAACAATTGGCACCGTCTATTCTTAATATGGAACTAAAGTCATTTATTAGTAATTTTCAACACTTAAAGGACTACATATCCCACACTCCTCCCCAACAAAACCAAAACCTCTTGTTTTGAAACTTTATTTATTTTCTCTTCTTGACTTAATAATATTTACAAGTTAAGCCTCTCGGGAGGTTTCATGATTCTTTGATGTCTGGACCTCTCTACTACCTCAGGCTGTTTCCCCTCCCCGGTAAAGTTGAACCAGAACCTTTTGCTGTGGTTCAAACCCTCTAGTAGGAGTTTGTTGAACTTTTGAGTCCTGTTTTTCTTGCATGGTCTGAGAAAAAGGCTGTTTTAAAATAGACCATTGTGTTCTTAGCTGCCTGCCGAGAAATAACTCTGCTGGTGTCTTACCAGTGGTGGCTGCGGTAAAAGAAAGTTAGCTATTTTATGAGCAAGCCCTCGGTTTGACTCTTTTTGTTTTTCTAAATCATTTTTAAAGGTTTGCACTAGCCACTCTGCAGCACCGTTACTCTGGGTGTGGGGAGGAGCTGACTTGGTGTGCTTAACCACATTTAACCTTAAAAATTCAGCGAAATCCACTGATGTAAATTGCAGCCCATTGTCTGAAATTAGCCCCTCGGGCAATCCATAAACTGAAAACATGTTACGCATCACCTCAATGGTTTTAACAGTAGTGGTGCCAGTCATCTTAACCACTTCTGCCCACCTAGAGTAGGCATCTAGCAACACAAAGAACATTTCTCCAGAAATCTACATGTATTCTTTGCCATGGCCTCTCTGCCCACCTCCAAGGGTGGATTGGTGCTTTTCCAGGCAAACTTCGGTTTGTTTGGCAAGTCTGGCATGCATTTACAACAGCTTCTATCTACTTATCTAAACCTGGCCACCAAAAATGACTTTGGGCTATGGCCTTCATTTTTACCATACCTAGATTGTTCCTATGCAGCTCCATGAACATTGTAACCTGCAGCTTTTTTGGAATTACCACCCTGAGACCCCAATGCACACACTCATTCTCCACAGACAATTCAGTACATTTGTTTGCGTATGGTTTTAAACCTTCTTCCTTTAAAAATCGGCCAGCCATTCAAAGTATAGTATTTTACTTTACTTAACAGTGGGTCTTTTGCTGTATTACTGGCTACTTCTGCTGCAGACACTGGGAGTACTTCAAGGAAAGACACTCTAGACATGGGGTTGCTTGAGGGACCCGTTTCTTTTAAAGCTAACCTTGACAACGCGTCAGCATTTCCATGCTGAGCCGATGCCTTGTAGCTAATCTCATATTTGTAAGCTGCTAAAATCAGAGCCCAGCACTGCAATCTGGCACACCTGTCTTGGGACCTGGGATTTTTAATAATGGCTTGTGATCGGTAACTAACTCAAATTTTCTACCATAGAGATACTTCACAGAGCCAGAAATGGTCCCCAGTGCCTCCTTCTCTATTTGCACATAGTTTTTCTATGCTTTACTACGCGTTCTAGAAGCATTTGCTATGGATCTCTCAGAACCATCAGCCAATTTGTGAGCTATTACAGCACCCACCCCGTATGGTGATGTGTTACAAGATAGAATGACTGGTAACTCTGGATCAAAATGCACCAAAAGGCTTTAGGAGCATAGCTGCTTCTGAGTACCATCAAACACCTTCTGAACTCTTTGTTTTTCTCTAACAATTCGGTCATGGGCTTAGTAAGTGTGGACAGGTTAGGTATGAACCTCCCATAATAATTACAGTGCCTTGCGAAAGTATTCGGCCCCCTTGAACTTTGCGACCTTTTGCCACATTTCAGGCTTCAAACATAAAGATATGAAACTGTAATTTTTTGTGAAGAATCAACAACAAGTGGGACACAATCATGAAGTGGAACGAAATTTATTGGATATTTCAAACTTTTTTAACAAATAAAAAACTGAAAAATTGGGCGTGCAAAATTATTCAGCCCCCTTAAGTTAATACTTTGTAGCGCCACCTTTTGCTGCGATTACAGCTGTAAGTCGCTTGGGGTATGTCTCTATCAGTTTTGCACATCGAGAGACTGAAATTTTTGCCCATTCCTCCTTGCAAAACAGCTCGAGCTCAGTGAGGTTGGATGGAGAGCATTTGTGAACAGCAGTTTTCAGTTCTTTCCACAGATTCTCGATTGGATTCAGGTCTGGACTTTGACTTGGCCATTCTAACACCTGGATATGTTTATTTGTGAACCATTCCATTGTAGATTTTGCTTTATGTTTTGGATCATTGTCTTGTTGGAAGACAAATCTCCGTCCCAGTCTCAGGTCTTTTGCCTACTCCATCAGGTTTTCTTCCAGAATGGTCCTGTATTTGGCTCCATCCATCTTCCCATCAATTTTAACCATCTTCCCTGTCCCTGCTGAAGAAAAGCAGGCCCAAACCATGATGCTGCCACCACCATGTTTGACAGTGGGGATGGTGTGTTCAGGGTGATGAGCTGTGTTGCTTTTACGCCAAACATAACGTTTTGCATTGTTGCCAAAAAGTTCGATTTTGGTTTCATCTGACCAGAGCACCTTCTTCCACATGTTTGGTGTGTCTCCCAGGTGGCTTGTGGCAAACTGTAAACGACACTTTTTATGGATATCTTTAAGAAATGGCTTTCTTCTTGCCACTCTTCCATAAAGGCCAGATTTGTGCAGTATACGACTGATTGTTGTCCTATGGACAGAGTCTCCCACCTCAGCTGTAGATCTCTGCAGTTCATCCAGAGTGATCATGGGCCTCTTGGCTGCATCTCTGATCAGTCTTCTCCTTGTATGAGCTGAAAGTTTAGAGGGACGGCCAGGTCTTGGTAGATTTGCAGTGGTCTGATACTCCTTCCATTTCAATATTATCGCTTGCACAGTGCTCCTTGGGATGTTTAAAGCTTGGGAAATCTTTTTGTATCCAAATCCGGCTTTAAACTTCTCCACAACAGTATCTCGGACCTGCCTGGTGTGTTCCTTGTTCTTCATGATGCTCTCTGCGCTTTAAACGGACCTCTGAGACTATCACAGTGCAGGTGCATTTATACGGAGACTTGATTACACACAGGTGGATTCTATTTATCATCATTAGTCATTTAGGTCAACATTGGATCATTCAGAGATCCTCACTGAACTTCTGGAGAGAGTTTGCTGCACTGAAAGTAAAGGGGCTGAATAATTTTGCACGCCCAATTTTTCAGTTTTTTATTTGTTAAAAAAGTTTGAAATATCCAATAAATTTCGTTCCACTTCATGATTGTGTCCCACTTGTTGTTGATTCTTCACAAAAAATTACAGTTTCATATCTTTATGTTTGAAGCCTGAAATGTGGCAAAAGGTCGCAAAGTTCAAGGGGGCCGAATACTTTCGCAAGGCACTGTAACTAGAGCCAAAAACGACCTCAGTTCCATTACATTTTTTGGAGCAGGTGCTTTCTCGATAGCATCTGTCTTTTCTTTTAAGGGACGGATACCCTCTGTATCGATAATGTGACCAAGGTATGTTACACTATTTTGGAAAAATGCACATTTTTCTTGGTTTACTTTAAACCTGTGCTGTTCTAATTTGCACAAGACAGCTTCCAAATTCCGTAAATGTTCAGCAGTATCTCAACCAGTTACTAGAATGTCATCTAATTAACAAATTACTCCTTCTGAGCCTTGCAAAAGAGTATCTTTAATTCATTGAAATACCACCACTAGAAACACCATAGGGTAGGCTATTAAACTGAAAGAGCCCCTTCTGTGTGTTTAATAGTCAAGTACTGCTTACTCCCATTACTCAGCTCTACTTGCTGATAAGCCTGCGCTAGATCCAACTTACTGAACTCTTAGCCATTAGCCAGTTGTGCAAACAGATCTTGAGCTCTAGGGATTGGATAAGCATCCATCTCTAACCATGGGTTAATGGTCACTTTATAGTCACCACAGATGCGGACAATCCCATCGGTTTTGGGTACACATACTATTGGTGCTGCCCTCTCTGAATACGCTACCAGTGACAGAATGCCCTATTGCACTGTGACAGGAATGGACGAATGGTGATGTCAGGCCAGCAGCAGTAACAAAAACAAAGAGGCAGTACTGCAGTTCAAAAAGACGCAGTGAGCGCCGTTTTATTTTTAAATAACAAAAGTCAAAATAAATATTTAAACAAAAAAGACAGTTAAATAAAACAAATCTCGAACACAAAACCACTAAACAATACCGGTCAGGCTGGCCGTAGCCTTCACTGATCCTGTATTTAATTTTACTTTTCTTCTCTCTTCTCCGCTCTCGTTCTCCACTTCTGAACACCCACCACGAGGGCAAAGAGCTGCAGGTTTATATGCCGGTGACCATCTCCCGATTAGCAACAAATTAATCACCTAATTCATTCAGGAGATGGCCACCTTCTGCACAAGTTATTTTAATAGTGGATGGGGCTTCCCATCCACAGTACCAAACAGTACAAAATAAAACAAAACATTCGGCTACGCCGTCAAAACAACACGGCTCTCGCCATCATATTTACAAAACAATAAACCATAACAATAATAATAATACAACAATAATCATAATAATAATAATAAACCACAAATACAACAAAACAAATACAAACTAATAAACTGCAGAGGGATGGAGGGGTACCCCGTTCTAAAAATAAATAAACAATATAATTAAACAGCAAGGCTTTGCCCTGCCCACTTTTCATGTGCAGGGCTCCTGGCCCTGTTACATGCACCAATTCATCCAATTGTTTATCTACTGCTTTTCATAGCACGTATGTAACAGGTCTAGCCTTGCAAAATTTTGGGGCAGCTTGTTCCAATACATACAGTTTTGCTTTAATACCTTTAACTAAGCCTATTCCCCCATCAGAAATGGCAGCGTACTTGTTGCATACACTTTCTATGGGATCAGTTACTTTGTGTACATTTGACCAGTCTAGCTGCAAGTGTGTGATCCAGTTACACCCTTGACCAGGGGTGGGCAATTCCGGTCCTGGAGGTCCGGTGTCCCTCCTGGCTTTTGTTCCAAATGAGCTCTAAATTACTTAATTAGACAAATAATTGATAATAATTGGTGCAATTAAGTAATTTAGGGCAACGTTGGAGCAAAAGCCAGGAGGGACACCGGCCCTCCAGGACCGGAATTGCCCACCCCTGCCCTTGACTCTGAACTACCAGCAACATCAGGGGTATCACATTACCATTATTCTCAACTTTTACATCCAACCTTCCCAAAACTTTCAGGTTTTCAGTAGTGTAAGTCTGCAACATTACCTCAGTAGGCTGCAATTTAAACCTTTTAAATTTGCTGTTGTACAACTTCTCTGAAATTATCGACATTGCCGCTCCAGTATCAATTTGAATCTTAATTTTAACTCAGTTAACGTTAAGCAACACATAAGGTTTTACGGTATAAGGTATAAGGTTTTACATACTGTGGCGGAGTGTCCCACCCCTATATATATATATATATATATATATATATATATATATATATATATATATATATATATATATATATATATATATATATATATATAATGATTTCCATTACACGAGAGTAGATGTTAAAACTTCATGCTGATTTGAACTCGGCTCTCGCCAAGATAAGCACCAACTAAGACGTAGCTTTACAGTAAACTAATGTGATCCATATGCGTCTCCATCCATTTACGTTTCCTTCCATATGATGATGTAGATATCCTTCTGTCTGGTGTTAATGGCTGAAGTGTAATGCTGGCTCCAGGGATCAGCTTATTTTGCCTCCCTGGCGCATCAGCACACACAACGGCTGCGATGCTGGCTCCAGGGATCAACCAAAGTGCGGCCTCCCCAGCGCATCAGCATGACAACCGTCTGGATTGAGCTAAGTAGGGTACATCTCTGGGGTTTTCAAGTGGGCACCTTCCATCCTCAGTGTTTCGTCGACTAGCCCACGACACCTCAAGAGGGCTCGACGGTGATTCTGGCGTCCCAGCATCACCCCCCTCCACCCCCCTATATATATATATATATGCACTGTATTATTATTATTTGTTTTATTATTGTTTGGGGTGTGGACAAAAGCCGCCGCCATTATTTGTTATTGTTTTGTGTTTTGTTATTAAACCTTGTGAGGATGCTTGACTGATCAACTACTGATTATTTAACTAGCTGACAGTCATGCATCCTTATTAAACTCGTGTCAGAGGAGAGACGTAAGTCTGTGGGAGAAAAATAAATAAATAAACAATTGATATGTATGCTGGTTTTGCAACCAGCATACTACTTGTTTAGTGTTTCTGTTTGTTTGGCCAACGCGCCTTTTGTTTGGTAGTAATTTGTGTTTGTTTAAATCTTTTATTTTTGTCATTTAATAAACGTGCTGAGCGCCGTTGCGCTTCAGTTTTGCCCGCCATTCCTTGTGTTCAGTCTGTGTTTCTCGTCTGACGTCACCCCTGCAAAGCCATCCTGTTCACACATACTCACATTGCTCATTCTGTAGCACAAACAACTCACCGTGCTGTGGCTACTGGGCGCCGCCATGTTGTTTACATTTGTCGTGGTCACGCTGTCTTCCGCTGTCCAGATGCAATGTAGTTTCCCCCCCTCGGTCTGCGTGGCTGGGGTGCGTTGGGTTGACGCACCACCTACAGTGCCTTGCGAAAGTATTCGGCCCCCTTGAACTTTGCGACCTTTTGCCACATTTCAGGCTTCAAACATAAAGATATGAAACTGTAATTTTTTGTGAAGAATCAACAACAAGTGGGACACAATCATGAAGTGGAACGAAATTTATTGGATATTTCAAACTTTTTTAACAAATAAAAAACTGAAAAATTGGGCGTGCAAAATTATTCAGCCCCTTTACTTTCAGTGCAGCAAACTCTCTCCAGCAGTTCAGTGAGGATCTCTGAATGATCCAATGTTGACCTAAATGACTAATGATGATAAATAGAATCCACCTGTGTGTAATCAAGTCTCCGTATAAATGCACCTGCACTGTGATAGTCTCAGAGGTCCGTTTAAAGCGCAGAGAGCATCATGAAGAACAAGGAACACACCAGGCAGGTCCGAGATACTGTTGTGGAGAAGTTTAAAGCCGGATTTGGATACAAAAAGATTTCCCAAGCTTTAAACATCCCAAGGAGCACTGTGCAAGCGATACTATTGAAATGGAAGGAGTATCAGACCACTGCAAATCTACCAAGACCTGGCCGTCCCTCTAAACTTTCAGCTCATACAAGGAGAAGACTGATCAGAGATGCAGCCAATAGGCCCATGATCACTCTGGATGAACTGCAGAGATCTACAGCTGAGGTGGGAGACTCTGTCCATAGGACAACAATCAGTCGTATACTGCACAAATCTGGCCTTTATGGAAGAGTGGCAAGAAGAAAGCCATTTCTTAAAGATATCCATAAAAAGTGTCGTTTACAGTTTGCCACAAGCCACCTGGGAGACACACCAAATATGTGGAAGAAGGTGCTCTGGTCAGATGAAACCAAAATCGAACTTTTTGGCAACAATGCAAAACATTATGTTTGGCGTAAAAGCAACACAGCTCATCACCCTGAACACACCATCCCCACTGTCAAACATGGTGGTGGCAGCATCATGGTTTGGGCCTGCTTTTCTTCAGCAGGGACAGGGAAGATGGTTAAAATTGATGGGAAGATGGATGGAGCCAAATACAGGACCATTCTGGAAGAAAACCTGATGGAGTCTGCAAAAGACCTGAGACTGGGACGGAGATTTGTCTTCCAACAAGACAATGATCCAAAACATAAAGCAAAATCTACAATGGAATGGTTCACAAATAAACATATCCAGGTGTTAGAATGGCCAAGTCAAAGTCCAGACCTGAATCCAATCGAGAATCTGTGGAAAGAACTGAAAACTGCTGTTCACAAATGCTCTCCATCCAACCTCACTGAGCTCAAGCTGTTTTGCAAGGAGGAATGGGCAAAAATTTCAGTCTCTCGATGTGCAAAACTGATAGAGACATACCCCAAGCGACTTACAGCTGTAATCGCAGCAAAAGGTGGCGCTACAAAGTATTAACTTAAGGGGGCTGAATAATTTTGCACGCCCAATTTTTCAGTTTTTTATTTGTTAAAAAAGTTTGAAATATCCAATAAATTTCGTTCCACTTCATGATTGTGTCCCACTTGTTGTTGATTCTTCACAAAAAATTACAGTTTCATATCTTTATGTTTGAAGCCTGAAATGTGGCAAAAGGTCGCAAAGTTCAAGGGGGCCGAATACTTTCGCAAGGCACTGTACGTCTCTGCGTGAAGAATTTGTGCTCATGCAAGCCTTCGCCAGTTGTCAAGACCATTATCCACAAATGCAATATGTGCTGTACTTGAAACTAATATATCTATAACTATAACTAAGGTAAATCTTATATATCCACGCAATTATAAATACTTACAAATAGCTAAAAAGAAAAGTTTAATAAAAAACTACAGAAAATGCAAAAAACAAGAAAAACATTTTTAGAAGTGCATCTGTATCTTGAAATTAAAAAAAAATATTTTGCTTGAATGTATCTCCATAGTAACAACATTGTTCTTGGGAAGCTGGAAATTCTAGAAGCAAATAGCAATTTACATGCATCAGCCCTGATTGTTTAATTTAAAGAAAACACTGTTTATCTATTTTTTATTATCCTTTCCTTTAAATAACACATCAACATACATATCATATATTTCATCAATGAAAAATACATTGATTTAGTTATTTAATTTCAAAACATGTCATCTCCTGCTAGGTAAAAGAAAGTTGTCTGTTTAATTGCCTTCCCTTTCAGGAAATTTGTTACACATGTACTTCCTGGGTCATTTCATGCCAGCAGTGTCTTCGGGGTCAAGCATCCTACTGGCTGAAAAGTATATCAGTCATTAGAGGAAGCAGCTGGTTGGTTACTAAGGTGGCTCTGAAGGGCTGGGGAGAATTTCACTGTCCAGGTCAAATGATGATGAAAGTGCAAGACTATCAGAAAGCAAGGCCTGCAATGAGAAATTTCTTTTAACCTAGTTTGGTTTCAGATGTTTTTAAATGAAAATACATATTTAATAAAACATAGAATTCTTTCAAAACTGCACATTTGAGACCAGTATGGTGAAATGATGGTCATGGTGCGGAAAATCCAAGGATTGTTTTTGTTGGCTACAGTCACTATAAATGTATCAAATACTTTTATTTCCAAGTGCTCAAACATTCTTTAAAAATGGTTATCATCAATTAGCATTACCTTTCATGGCATTATAGTGCAATTTAAGATGTTGAGTCCTTTCTTTCTTTCTTTCTTTCTTTCTTTCTTTCTTTCTTATTATCTAATTAAGGCTTTTGCATCTGGCTTTGTATCCGTCTCATTAGAGAACCTGGCACACGTACACACCTTTGCGAGAGACTGTTATGTAGCATATATATATATCATGCTGGATAATGCAGAATTTTGTCTTACTGTTTTGATAGACTACAGTTGGAACACATCACAATTTGTCAAAGTACCAGGCATTCCTATTGAACATTAACCTTTACAGAAACGTTACACTAAACTTACTCTGTGCAATCATTACACTATGTAACACAATTTTTGTCCCTGGGTAGTAAGTGTTATTTCCTAATTGCTTATGCCTCAAAAGTATAGAAAATGGCTATTATTCCCCACAAACTTTGCTTTTGTGACCAGGACAGTGATATTTTGAAATTTACCTATTTCCAATGAGAAAACGGGCGGATTTGTGTCTTTTCGTTCACATAAAGTCAGAAAAAAACAACATATGAATCCAAATTAACATGTATTTATACTAAAGTAATACAAAAATGACTACAAAAGATTTAGAAGTGAGTAGTTTTTCGAGATTTACGATTATACTGTAAATCACTTTCACGAATCAGCCCCCAAATGTCGTCTCCCATCATGTTCTCGTTATACTGTCCTTGGTTCAAAGTCCAGTATATCCTGGTGGAAGCGCTCGCCTTGCTCCTCCGAGTACGCTCCCATGTTCTCCATGAATTTATCAAGATGAGCATCAAGGATATGGACTTTGAGGGGCATCCTACAGCCCATTGTGCCATAGTTCTTCACCAGAGTCTCAACCAGCTCCACATAGTTTTCGGCCTTGTGATTGCCCAGGAAGCCCCGAACCACTTGCGACAAAGCTGTTCCAAGCCACTTTCTCCTTACTAGTGAGCTTCTTGGGGAATTCATTGCACTCCAGGATCTTCTTTATCTGTGGTCGGACAAAGACACCGGCTTTGACCTTTGCCTTAGACAGCTTAGGGAAGAAGTCTTGAAGGTACTTGAAGGCTGCCGACTCCTTATCTAGAGCTCTGACAAATTGTTTCATAAGGCCCAATTTGATGTGCAGTGGTGGCATCAGCACCTTCCGGGGGTCCACCAGTGGCTCCCACTTGACGTTGTTCCTCCCCACAGAGAACTCGGTCCGCTGTGGCCAGTCCCGCCTGTGGTAGTGCGCCTTGGTGTCCCTGCTGTCCCAAAGGCAAAGATAGCAGGGAAACTTGGTAAAACCGCCTTGGAGACCCATCAGGAATGCCACCATTTTGAAGTCTCCTATGACCTTGATGCCATCTCAGAAAAATGCAGATATTTATCCACTTAGGCAGCTGGAACTAAACTGAAATGGTGGGCTTAAGGCCCCTGTATTTATACTACTATTTATATTACTGGAAAGTTCTAGAAAGTTCTAGAAGTTACTCCAAGTTTACTCAGCACTGAATCTATCTGGAATGTTCTGGAAAATAGGTAAATTTCAAAATATCACTGTCCTGGTCACAAAAGCAAAGTTTGTGGGGAATAATAGCCATTTTCTATACTTTTGAGGCATAAGCAATTAGGAAATAACACTTACTACCCAGGAACCAAAAAAAAAAAAAAAAATTGTTACACGTTGTTATTTATCTGTAGCTTTGAAATCCAACTATTCAGTATAGTGGAAAGACTAGCAGATTTAAATGTCCTGAGATTCAGAGATGTGTGCTATTAAATAAGTGTAATGTATTTTTGACAAGTGTGACAATACACTGATGCAGTTTTGTTGACCAAGTTTCCTTGGTCCTTGGGATTTGCATTCAGATTTTTGTCTCAGTAAAGTGATAATTTTTGCATCTGAGGATAGAAACTGATGCATTTTGGGGACAGTACAATGTGTATTCAATGTTTATTCAGCACTAAACTGCTGTAGCATGCATGTCCCAAGTGTGGCAATGGGATTCAGGTTAGGGGATCTCACTGGCCAATCCATCCTCTCAATTGCTTGCTGTTCAAGACAAGCAGAGATGATCCTTGGTTGACGTGGGCGAACATTGTCATTAACCACAAAGAAGTCTGACCTGACTGCACCAGCATAGGGTCTCTATAGGTTGGCGGATCTCATTTGAGTGCCTGACAGCAGGGAGGGTCTCTTCTGGATGATTTGGAGGCCCACTCTTCCCTGTATGCTGATTCCAGCCCACACCATGACAGATCCTCCTCCATATCTATCATGTTCAGTAACATCCTGCGGCATGAAAAATTGTGTTCTAAGCCATTTCTAAAGATTTCTTCACAAGCTAGCATGATCAGTCTTTCACTCCCTGCTGAAGCTGACCAGTATAATACCAGCGGCGTCTTTGCCCCTTGAACACAGGCAGGGTGGTTATGTGCTGTAAGAAAAGATATTATCTCTGTCTAACAAATGAAAGAATTGTGTTGATACCTGTAAATGAATCAAATAATCACTTTTTCTTTGCGGTAAACTATTAATTTGGAGTGACTAAAGCCTCGAGGATAGCACAGCATGAAAACAAACACTCAAATAACTGCTGTCTAAAATCTTTTCTTTGTATTATAGCGGTTTCTATTTGACACTGTTGTTTTGCTCCTTTTAATTATATTTTCACAGAACCATGATTTGCCGGGAGATCTAAGAGACATTAATTGTCAATGAACGTCTGGTGAGGTTTAATTCTTGAAATAACAGAGATGTGTTTTTTTTAATCCTCATTTTAAAGCTGGAGCAATTAAGAGAACAGTGATTGACAGAACACTGATTGAGAAATATTAAACCAAAAAGACAAACTCCATTCTGTGTAAAACAATTAAGTTCTTAATGAGCATTTCAGTTGAGTTAAAATGACATAATTAGTCCTGCAGGATATATTTACTCAAACAGCATTTAGTGAATACAGTTTCTAAATATTTTGAAAGCTCCAGACTAGAACAGCATATGATGCCATAATTTGGAACACACAGATTCCAAATTAATAAAATAATCCATTCATTTTTTGTAATAATAAACACTGATCTCCTGTTTAATGTTTCCCACTGCTGATGGGATTTTTGAACTGAAAAAATAAAAATAATACAAACATGTAACAACCCTATGGTCAAGGTCCACAGTAAGAGTATAAGGGTTGCTGAAGCAAGATGACAAATGTAATGTCCTTATTATTATGCTAAAGCATTAGGATGACGGCATATAGTAGATCTTTTAAAATGTCTAGACTTAACTTTGGGGCTCCTGCCAGCCTCACATCGGGCTATTTTAAAGACTGTTTTGTAAAACCCCAGCTTTTGAAGTCCATTTTGATTAATTAAAAAATTGAAAAAAACTTTTTTAGAGAGGAGATGAATTGAGAGTATATATGAAAGCAGGATAATTGGGATTTTTCTTTCAATTTTGAAAATAAAGTCAACCTCAAAGCAAGAGGCATGATAATGCAATAATTAGCTTGTTCTAAAAAGGTTGGTTATTATAATTAACTTTAATACATGTGGTTTACAATACCTGGTACATGAGCTTTAAATATATGGGTCACTCTTCATCAGATATTTTCGAATAGGTATATCTGGAAAAGCCAGAGGTGTAAAACTCACAAGTGTTTACTGTAATATTGAAAATATTGGATAATGCAGGACATGCTTAACACACTCATTCATGTTTTCACAAACAAACACCTGCCACATACAGCACATTTTCTGTGTTCTTGGGGTTTCCCCTCACATACCTGTTCAATAATTTGCAAATGACATTCATTAAGATATAAAAGATGCATCTCAAGAAGCCAGCAGGATGGTTACATTTTGGTGAAGCTGGCTGATTCTTATTTATTCAAGACTGAACAAATGGCTGATGTCGCTCCAGGAAGTTTCTGCCAGGAAAATTTGAAAATTATTGAAGAATATTCACGTATCCCAAAAATGGTACTAACTTTGTACTCCAAAAGAGCAACACTAGACACTAGACTATAACTCCAATAGGCAACTTAACTTTGATTCTGGATGTGGTTTGTCCACTACTACTACGGGATATGATTGAGCATCAGATAAATAACCCAAATGTATTTGCTAAATGAAGAATAATGACTAAGAGTATTTTAATGAGTAGGTTCCAAGAATTACTATAGAAAGTGTAAATGTTTCTGATCCCAGATTGAGTTTGATCAGGTTGTCTTTTAGAGTGATGTTATTTGTAGGGATGTGAAATGACTGCTGTCTGTTTCTGGTCATCTTGTCAGGGCACTCTTGTGAAAGAGGCCTCAGTCTCAATGGGTTTTTTCCTGGTTAAAGAATGAATACATAAAAAATAATTTTAAAAATGTAATGTATGACCCCCAGTTCCATTCTCAGTACTGTAACCATGGCAACATGCCAATGTTCCAGACATTCTGATAATACTGGGAAGCTGTTTATTTAATTGGTCTTGTTAACAAATATACAGTATTTGAATTTTAAATTTACGATGTCGTCAACTCTCGACGTTCATTACATTGCTAAAAATAAAGCCATGTTAATGTGAACAAAGAGGGACACAACAACAGCATCATCCCTTTAATCCTGGCAATCTGAATTTCATAAGCTTTTATAAGTAATTCAGTTATGCAGAAAACAATTTACAATGGAAATGCAGACCATTTCTGGTGATCTTTTTTCAGGATTTTGCTTTAGCGTGAATTGTATACACTTAAAAATGTTTGAAGTCCATTTTCTCTGTGTTCAGTATGTATAGCACAGCTTTCTGAAACTAGGGTTACCATGTGTCTCCAGATTAACCGGACGCTGTGAGACAGAACAGGATTTCAAACTTGCCCCTAAATTGAAATAAATGAAGGTGTAAATGAACCATCCTTAGCTACAATTAATAATGGTGCTTAAATACCCGCGTGTGTGTCAAATAATTGTATTATACTAAGAATGAATTGCAGCCAGTCGCTATTTTTTTCTGTTTGTTAAAATTCAATCGCCCATATTATTCTGCAAATACAATCAAAGTATCATCATCTCGTTGCTCTATTGATAGATTAGCTATTCGTTCATTAAGATCTGATCAGAAGCAGCTGATCAGTGTGAATTGTTTGCTGCACCCAAGCAATTCCACCACAGCAGGATTAATCTCAGCAAAGGTGGAGCTCATTTATACGTGAATTACTTTCAGTTTAGGGGGAATTTTGAAATCCCGGTCTGTCTTAAAGCGTCCGGTTAATCTGGAGCCATATGGTAACCCTACTGAAACTGAATACAGAACAAAACAGGAGCTGGAGAAAATGCTCTAGAACTTGTTGTTTCTAATATCCCCGTAGACATAAGTTTTTTAGTGAACAATTCTCTTTATGATATAAATACTGAAATGAGCACTAAGGAGCTTAGTGTAGCACAAAAATTATATTTGCAATGATCTGTTGTTCAGCCTAGCACTTTCATGAGCGCAAAGTAACATTGGGCTGTACTTTATTGCATAAATTGAGGATAAACTTGAATTCAATTTAGGGCCTGGATCAAATCAAAGTTAGCACGTAGCGAAGGACGGGAAAGCATTCGCGGTAAAAAAAAAAAAAAACACAAGAAAAATTCCAAGCGAAATCTCGCGGAATCAGAACAAGCCCTTTTCGCCCTTCAAAAAGCAGCTATCGCTTGAGAAATTGGAGTGGTTTGCTATCGCCCAACCAAATCTACTCAATTCCAGCTATAAATCACATCACAAGACTTTCGCAGGACTGGATTTTATTGTCAACTTCAAACTTGTCAAGAGCTATCGCGTATAAATCAAATAGTAAAAAAAAATAACACTAAATTATATTTGCAAAAAAAAAAAAAAAAAGTACATGCCTCGACGTCATATATCAAACACGTGCACACAACATTGAATAATGTAAAATTAATAAAATACATCAAATAGTAGTATATGTATTATTCCTATTATTATCATAATATATGTTGTGTTTGTTGCACCCTTAATGAAACACACAAGACCGTTTTTTTGTGCCACAGTTCGAGTTAAATGTTAAATAAAGCAATACGTATTATTTCTTTAATACGTACAAATAATAAACTATGTTCTACTCATGGAGAGGTTTGCTTGAAGCAGTGTCTCTTTCAGTGATAGTAAAGCTTTTTAGAGATGTTTTTTTTTTTTTTTTTTTTTCACGGCACTGCATAGCATTTCATCCGAGTTCTTATTATACATAATATGTGCCGGTACTGATCCTGACTACAGCGTTATGTTGGTTTTTGGATGTTCTATTCACCCCGTTGTATTATTATTATTTTTAATCAGTATTTTAATTTTATAATACTCGCACAGTTTCTTTATTAACCATTTTTTTAAATCATCGTTCTTGTGCAGTTACTATACAGCCTTGTGCATAACAGGGCTCTGGGTAGCACCGTACCAGTTGGGTATGAGGATGCTGGCATTGCATGGTGCTGACACAAGCCAGGGCACGGTATGGATTTTTACAAAAATCATGAAAACAATGTGGCACGCTTTCATAACAGTGACAGAACAATGCAGCATGATGCTTCAGACGTCGTAGAAACGAGGTAATTGCCGTGTGTGTGTGTGTGTTTTCTTTCAAACTTGTGTCCGTATTTTTCAATATTTTACGCAATAAAAATAAAAGCAGATGACTGTTATTATTATTATTATTATTATTATTATTATTATTATTATTATTATTATTATTATTAAACGTATGTTTATTATTATTACTATTACATAATACATTCATTCACTGATATTCAAACGAAACAGTAGTACAACACAGACTTTTTTTTTTTTTTTTTTTTGCCCTGGCTGTCGTCGTCTGCCTTTTCGCATGGTAACGCCTTGTTTCCGACCCTTCAAAATGTCACAAATAATGACTGGGGTTTGGTCAACAGCTGTTTTCATGTTGCTTTTGGCGGTCCCTCCTACTTCTGCGAAACTTGTCTCCGCCCATTTCGCGGATTGGAAATGTCTAGTTTTGGTTTCGTGATAAAGAAAATGCGATATGTAAACTATTGATATTATCGCATAACCAGTCTTTCGCAAGAGCGATAGGGGTTTGATTTGGTCCGGCCCTTAGTCTTCTTATGAATTATGCAGATAAGGAAACTGTCAGCATTATGTCCAGTCAAAAAACATAATTCTGTTAAAAAAGGGTTTCACAAACAAATCTTGTTTTTAGAAACTAAAAGCACTTCCTAGATGTTTTGTATGATGTGATTATGCTTTTGAGAGGACTTTGAGAAAATTACTGCAATTTAAAATTAAAAATTGGAAAGCATTGGAGAAACACTATCTTGTATGTAGCACTGCATTAGCACTACTGCCAAGTTATTGCCTGTTACATGGTGAAGCAGTCAAGCCAACACAACTGGGAACACACACCTGGGCTGTATGCCAATCAAGGCAGATTAGACACTGAAATAACTGTCTCAGTCAATGGGCACCAGCCCTAATTCTGAGAACACAGACACACATTTAATAATCTCTGGAATAATTACATCTTAATTTAAGTTTAAAATGTAAATATTGATTGACAAGACATTAAATGTGTTCTCAGTAATTAAAATTCTAAAAGTATTTGTTATAAGACATGAACAGGAATGTTAACAGCCTCATTGGCTTTGGCGCTCTCGGGGTTGGGGAGGTGGGATCTGAATGTTTCTCCTCACTGCTCTGTGGCAACCCCTACAGGCCAGGCGCTGAGTGAGCCTGGGGGCGGAGATTTGCTGGGCTGGACTTTGTCCTTCAGTGGCCAGCCGCCTGCAGACATCCGCTCTCGAGTTCCTGGGTGTAAAAAGACACCGATTGGCTCGTGGGATGGGAGGACGCCCACTGAGCCTCGGGTCCCTGAGCTCTTGTGGGGAATCGCCATGGTGAAGGAGAATAATAATAATAATAATTGGGCATCCCAAATTGGGAGAAAATCGGGGGTGAAAATAA
The DNA here is from genome assembly GCF_902713425.1 of Acipenser ruthenus. Taxonomy (NCBI): domain Eukaryota; kingdom Metazoa; phylum Chordata; class Actinopteri; order Acipenseriformes; family Acipenseridae; genus Acipenser; species Acipenser ruthenus. The sequence goes on along the minus strand of NC_081189.1, from coordinate 106,286,555 downwards.
TAGGAGATTTAAATTAAAAATATAAAAATAATGCTGTTGGTTCCATGAATTTCTTCAAAGAGACAAATTTGGGACTTGATATAAGCTTGCTGAAAGACTTACAAAAAGAAGTTCCAGAATGTTACAAATATGTCCAGGATGGATAAGCATCTGCTGAGGTATTTGTTCAACTCATCCTACACCGGTATATTATTATTATTATTATTATTATTATTATTATTATTATTATTATTATTATTATTATTATTATTATTATTATTATACATTGTTTAGATTTACTACGTGCATCGGAAATGAACTCTATTGAACATTCTGACTGCTTATTTTTTATACATAATCATTAAGCTAATGTGGTGGACTTTAGTTCTGTTCCCTGACTGCTATAAGGATCAGAATTGTTGAATCTGAAATCTTCTTACAAACCCAGTTTAAGAAAGGTGAACGATATCAATACTCACAATGACAGAAACATTAATATACCCTCCCATATTTGAATATTAATTAGGTCATTTTAATTTTGAAAGCGAATTTCTCTCCATAAAACTAAACTACATTTAAATCCAAATTGCCCAAAAGGTTCTACCAACATAGCGTGGCAAATAGCAAGCAATAGCAAGTAAACCGAGCAATCTAATCTTACTGTATATGGCAACTACTGTGCAATTACAGGGAAACTGCCTTGTCAACAAGTCATGCAATGCCACACTTATAACACTGATAGTTACCATGTAAGAGCAAAAACCACTAGTAGTTACCTAGTTATTACATGGTCATGTATGCCTATATGTGCTACCATAAACACATGTCTTTGTTCACACTTCCAGTCCTACTTTATTGTATAGGGTTTTGGATGATAAACTCATCATACACACTATCAGACATGGATTGCTTTTGGTTATAATGTGATAAACTTGATTTTCTACAAATATTTTAAACAGCTGTTGTCTCAACTCTTGACCACTGAACAATATTACACCTTGTGGCAGGGCAGGGCCCTGCCTGTAAATAATATTGTTTTGTGGTGGTTTGGTGGTAGTTAGCAGGGATGGGGTTAATTTCTTATCCCTGCCAAAATACATGTGAGAATGTGGCTGGAGCTAATTGAATAATTGATAATTAGGCTCCAGCCACATGGTATAAAAAGAGAAAATCCTTTGTTTGGTGGTGGGAGTTGGTGAGTGAATAGCTTGTTGGTGTATTTTTTTGTTTGACAAAGTTCAGTGAAGGCTCTGCCCAGCCTGAACAGTTTTGTTTTAGCCCTTGAGCTGGTTATTTTGTTCTTGGTTATTGTCCAAGATTTGTTTTTGTTTATTAAGCAGCACAGCCGCGCTTCTACCTCAGTGTCCTTGCCTCTGAGTCTCTTTGCCTGCTGATACCACCTGGGCCCGCAATGCTACCCTGTCACACACCTGTAATAAATTATACCTTTGGGTAATTTGCGATTATGATGAACCCAATGTTCCTGCACTGGTTTACAAGTCCTTACTATACTCATGTTTTCACTATTACAATGCTTAACTACACTCTGTTATGCTTTTTCTATGGCATACATTATTTCACTGCTATTTTAGAGACCATTTTGACATTTTATTTTGATTGGTTTTAAAAGGGTATTTTTCATTTAACTCTATCATCTTACAAATGTAATGGAATCAGATGTTGTGCACCATAGCATTTATAGGGCTTGCTGTGACCTTTAAATGTCAGTTGCCTTGAGGGTAAAGGCCTGGCAACATACTGTATAAAACACTGGCTATATACGATTGTGTCACTGGCAAAATGAGCATTCTTGTCTCCAAAAGTTTGAAATTATTTTAAGTCTTGTCATTGGAACAATTGTGAATATATTTTCCCATGGAATGGATTCAAAATGCTTTCAAATACAGTCAAGATTTGTCCTCAAAATTTGGATGACATCTGTTAAATACCAAAGTTTTTACAGTACATTATAACATTTAGAAATACTAAAGAACAAACTACAATTCCGTGACAAATGTTTTGACTTTAATTTTAGTATTTCTGAATTCAGCACTATACTATCATCCGTAACAGTTATACTGTACTATCATCCATAACATTGAGACGGCCGCCTCGGTAAAAATCGTCTAGGTACATTTAAAAAAAAAAAAAGTAAAAAAAAAAAAAAAAAAAAGTGTGTGTATATATATATATTTATTTTTGAGTAATGCGCCCACTTTCATGATTAAGAGTGGTATCATGAACTGTTCCTATCCAGTTTTAAATAACTTTAGCATAACAACAAATCCCCTGGGCCAGATGAGATCCTCCCAATAGTACTCAAAGAAATGAAATAAGTCATTTACAAACCGCTAACCAAGATCATGCGACATTGTCTTGACACAGGGGGTGTACCGACAGACTGGAGAATTGCAAACGTAATACCAATCCACAGAAATGGAGACAAAACCGAACCAGGTAACTACAGACTAATAAGCCTGACTTCTATTATATGTCAACTTATGGAAACTATAAGTTCCAAAATGGGAAATTACCTATATGGTAACAATATCCTGGGAGACAGTCAGCATGGTTTTTGGAAAGGGAGATCGTGTCTAACTAACCTGCTTGATTTTTTTGAGGATGCAACATCGACAATGGATAATTGCAAAGCATACGACATGGTTTATTTAGATTTCCAGAAAGCTTTTGACAAAGTCCCGCATAAAAGATTAATTCTCAAACTTAACACAGTAGGGATTCAAAGAAATGCATGCACATGGATTAGGGAGTGGTTAACATGTAGAAAACATAAAGTACTGATTAGAGGAGAAACCTCAAAATGCGGGCAGCAGTGTGGAGTAGTGGTTAGGGCTCTGGACTCTTGACCGGAGGGTTGTGGGTTCAATCCCCCGTAGGGGACACTGCTGTAATGCACAATGCAATTATTTCTAAAGCACGCCACTGGTTTATAAGAAACTCGAAAATGTTGTTCCAGTAATAATAAAGCTATAACGTTACGGTCGTTTTTTTCACTGAAACGTTTGTTTTTTGTAGTGGATAAAGGCTTTAATGCTAACCGAACTGGTCTGTTGCCAGCTTTCGATTTCCCAGTTAAGTAAACATTTCACAGTTACATACTACTGCTACATTAAACAGATAGTGGTACAGCATGTATATATATATATATATATATATATATATATATATATATATATATATATATATATATATATATATACACACACACTACCGGTCAAAAGTTTTAGAACACCTCCATTTTTCCAGTTTTTATTGAAATTTATGCAGTTTAATGTCTCAATGTACTCTGAAATTAAAGCATAGAACAAATAAACAATTGGAGATTAAAAAAAGAAATCATGGAATCGTTTTGTTTACAAAATTTAATCTAAATTTTTGACTCAAAGTAGCCACCTTTTGCAGATATAACAGCCGAACACACTCGTGGCATTCTTTCTACAATGGAAATCAAATATTGTTCGGAAAGTTCTTCCCAACACTGTTGCAGAAGTTCCCACAAATGTGTTGCATTTGTAGGTTGCTTTGCTTTCACCCTTCTGTCCAGTTCATCCCAAACCAGCTCGATGGGGTTTAAGTCTGGAGACTGTGCTGGCCATTCCATGATTTGAAGCCTACCGTCTTGTTCTTTTCTTCTAAGGTAGTTCTGACATAGCCTGGAGGTATGTTTTGGGTCATTATCTTGCTGTAGGATGAACCCCTGACCAACTAGGCGTATACCAGAGGGTATTGCATGGCGCTGCAAAATGCTGTGGTAGCAGTTTTGGTTCAGGGTGTCAGTCACTCTGTGCAAGTCGCCGACTCTGGATCCAGCAAAAGAGCCCCAGACCATCACGCTTCCTCCTCCATGTTTGACAGTTGGTGTCACACACCGAGGAACCATCCTTTCGCCTACTCGACGGCGTACAAAAACCCTGCGTGATGAACCAAAGATTTCAAATTTTGATTCATCGGTCCATGAGACCTTCTTCCAGTCTTCAGTAGTCCACTGGCGGTGCTTCATGGCCTAGGCAAGCCTCTTTTTCTTATTTTGCTATCTTAGCAATGGCTTTCTTACTGCCACTCGACCTGTCAAACCTGCAGCTCGAAGTCTTCTCTTCACAGTTGAAACTGAGACTTGCTTACTTCGACCAGTGTTAAGCTGTGCTTGAAGCTGTTGTCCTGTGAGCCGCCTATCACACAAGCTGTTGACTCTCAGAAACTTGTCTTCTGATTCTGTTGTGGCTTTGGGTCTGCCAGACCTCATCCTGTCAGAGTTTCCTCCAGTTTCCAAGTGCCTTTTGATGGTGTAGGAAACTGTACTCACTGACACCTTGGCTTTCTTTGCAATTTCTCTAAAGGAAAGACCTACACTCTTAAGGGTTATAATGGTCTGTCTGTCTTCCTTTGTTATTTGCCTTTTTCTCGCCAATATGAGAGCAATATACTACTTCCTGCAGTACAATACTGTCCAAATAATGCTTAAGAGGGTGTAATAACACAGTCTGTTCCAACACTGCTTTTATACAGACAGAGGGTTTGTAAGTAATCAACAAAAGTTGGGACACCTGTAGGAATTGTTAGCATCAACTTTCAAGGCTTAATTTACTTCCATTGCTGCAGAACAGCTGTAAGTTGTTAACCCATTACTTGTTCCCTGAAAAAGGCCTTTTTGTATAACTCTGAAATGTACATTATTTTTCAGTTTTTGGTAACCTAAACTTTTTTTTTTTTAACCTCTGGCAGTTTACCGCTTACCTTTGTACCATTTCAGGTTATTCACTGGACTTGAACTGCTTAAATTTCAATAAAAACTGGAAAAATGGGGGTGTTCTAAAACTTTTGACCGGTAGTGTATATATATATTTTATTGTTTTACAGTAGCAGCTAGGGACATTAGACTACTCTCAGTCCATTAAAAAAAATGTCATGCATGGGCTTTACAAAAAGAGATGGGTAAGAACGCAGTTTAACTCTTTATTTTAGAGTTCTCAAATACAGTCCTGGGGACCCCCTGCTGTGTCTGCTGGTTTTCATTCCAAATGAGCTCTCAATTACTTAACTATACCCTTCATTAAACTGATAATTTGCTTAATTAGACCGTTTTTACTTGTTTTCAGCTCTTAAACAGTTGCATATTTCAAATTAGCTATAACATTTTATAAGTGACTTGAAAACCAGATGACACAGCAGGGGGTCCCCAGGACTGGGTTTGGGAACCTCCATTTTAGAGCGTCCATTCGAATGCATCTCACCAAATTAGATATATACTTATAACCTTGAGTTAAGTTTGATACATTTCACCTGCTTTACACAAAGAATGACAGTTTCTATCAAATATAAACCCATGAACATAAACTGCTAAATAAGCACAGTATTCCTGTGAATGTCGAAAGAAGAAATATGTAGCAAAGTTTTAAATAAAATGTTTACACAAATAATCACGAATAAACTAAAATGAAGGGGGGGGGGGGGGGGGGGGGTGTGGTAGCATCTCGCTTTCATCTCGGCAAATTTGTCAACACCAGCCAGTATTTGTAAGTCTAATGTTTTTGCTTGTTGGGTTAGCCCGCAATATCCAAAATATTTTGAAATATGCAACTATTTAAGAGCTAAAAACAAGTCCAGCAGTGTCAGCACCAGTCTGACCAGTCCCAGTGGTGTCAGCACCAGTCTGACCAGTCCCAGCAGTGTCAGCATGAGTCTGACCAGTCCAGCAGTGTCAGCACCAGTCTACCCAGTCCCAGCAGTGTCAGCACCAGTCTTACCAGTCCCAGCAGTGGCAGCACTAGTCTCAGCAGTGTCAGTACCAGTCTTACGTCATCCAAGGTGAGTCACTGGGTAAAAAGAGTTAGCGATGTATATTGCTTTGCAGTTTGCATTAATAGTCTCCAGGCTTTATAAGGTGATAACTTTCACCTTTGTATCATATACAGGTATGCAGGTTTTTTTTTAGACAATAATTAGAATTTTGCCTCTGTAAAAATCTATTCCTAGCTATGCCCCTGATAACAGTTATGGATGACAGTACAGTATAACAGAAAATAAGGTGCCTGCTTATTAAGTTGCTGAAAACTCTAATGCAACAGTTGCAAAAAAAAAAAAAGCAGAAATGTGAGCGAATGAATCAGAGTCAACAATCTCCCTCCCGACCTGTGAAGGCGCTGTGTAACATGAACAGTGTGCCCCGGACTGGATGGTTTGATAGGCCATTTCACGGTCAGTTGGTCAGTTGGAAGTCAGCCAGCCAGGAAGGGGATGGAGCCACAATAGCAGAAGTCATCGCCCTAATGCGGTAGGCGAGGTGTCAGTCATGAATTGGAGGATAAGTGATTACACTCGCTACCGAAGGGGGCAGGACTGAAGGTATATCAGGGGATGTGGCCAAGCAATCTATTCCTCTGTTATGGTTACGTACTGACGGTGAGGAGTATAAAGAAACTGAGTGTTTAGTGTTGTACTGTTTGTCTATTACTGTTTGTGTTCGTCATTGTAGATGGGTAAATATCCAGGAGCTGTCACTGATAATCCAGCATCAAACCCGTACTGCACTGCACCACTGTTAAGCACTTGTATTGTATTCACAACACCACTTGCACCCTCAGCACTCACTGTTGGACTAGTGATCATGTAGGTGTTTTTAAAGTGCGTGTTTATTTCAGAACTGAACCCCGTGGTTTTGACTGGCTGTACACCTTGCTGTGTATAGCCAGTATTATTATTTAAGCAATTAGTAAAGCTTTGTTTTCACCATTGAACTGTTGTAGGACTGTTGTTTCTAAGCACTGCATCACCTCTACACCTGTCACTACAAACCAGTTTGACACAAGCAATAATTCTAATAGGCAAAAGATTACAAAAAACAACATTTAAATGTATAATGAGGCATTACACATCTGTTCTTTTCTATTCCTGAGATGAACAATGACCCCTGCTTAGGAATTTGAAATGCATTCCACAGAAATATACAGTGTCCCCTCGTGATTTTGCTACCTGACTTGCATCAAAAAAACAAATAAAAAAAAACAAACACTGAAAACAGTGGAGGGCCCTTAAACTTGCAAACAGTGTTTGTAGCACTTCACTCATAAAAAATGAACCCATTTCAAACCGATGGACTGAATGTTTCACGATTAAACTGTTACAGTAATGGTACTGAATAAAGATTGGCCAGTCTTAAATTAGTGGAATTAACATGATATCATGTTTGTTCCGAAGGGAAGTTCAGCCTTAGATTGCCAACTCATTTGTCAGTAAAACCTTCATTATAAAACATTGAGAATGATTTAAAGGCAGTTTCCATAAAGACTGAAAGGAAACAGTTTGGTATTTTTTTATTACAGCAATCACTTTGAACATGCACTTAGCAGTTATCTTCTCAGTTACTTAAGCAACAGACAAAACATTCCTTCCCAGTAGGTAATGAACACTCTGTCAGATAATGGTTCAAGGCGATGTTGAAAAAAAGGTACTGGCATTGTAAAATAGAAAGTGTTTTTGTTTTGAAATCCTGCGGAACATTGGGCTAAGAGTATTGATAAAACTGCAGCAGCACTAGAAGTCAGAAACTAGATTTCCAACTATTTGTATTGTAGAGCATGATAATGTTCTTGATTTAACCATTTAAGCAGAAGTTCAGGCACATCAGCGTGGGGATACGAAAAAACAGGGAAATATTAACATCTCAAGCCTTCACATATGAGCCTGCAATCAATAAGGGCTAAAATGTATTATTATTATTATTATTAATTTCTTAGCTGACACCCTTATCCAGGACGACTTACAATTGTTACAAGATATCACATTATTTTTACGTACAATTACCCAGTTATACAGTTGGATTTTTACTGGAGCAATCTAGGTAAAGTACCTTGCTCAAGGGTACAGCAGCAGTGTCCCCACCGGGGATTGAACCCACGACCCTCCGGTCAAGAGTCCAGAGCCCGAACCACTACTCCACACTGCTGCCCATGTAAAAATCTTTCAGTTCTAAACATTGGATATTATATTACTGGTAATAGACAGAGGGGTCTCGTTTTAGTTAAAGCCACAGCTAATCCCGGTTACTTTTCGTTTTTGTCTGTATCACATTTGTTTAAAAAAAAAAAACTCAAACATTTTCCAATAGTGAAGCTAAAAACAGATCTGTGTCTCTGCTGAGCCCCTCAAGGCTTCAGACTGCAATTCAGTATCAAATTTGGAAGATTTATTTTGGTTAATTGTCTTTTAATTGTTATAGGAAAACAACGAAGATACTTTCCCAAGTCTGACTTTTTGATTTATAAGCATGAATGATTCCAACTAATCTCTTGGTCCCAAGGCAGTGTATTTCAGATGTATTAAGGATAGTCTAATGTATATACGTCTGATTCAAATATATGACATGAATATCAAAATATCTATACATCATGATTATTTTGCCAAACAGATCTTGCAGAACCAATATATTATATCAACGATTAGTGCATTTTTTAAATGTACTGTGCACTTCTAAAATGTAATGGTGCTAATCAATGCTTTAAATATATTTATATTTTATTAACTTGTTATTTACATTATGTGATCATTATTGCTCTTCACTTTTGTTACATCACAATATTTAACCCTTTAAGGTACACAAGGAATTGAGTGGTTGTTCAAACGGTTTCTTCTTAAAATACATTTGAGAGTGACTTGAGCATCACAAGGACACTGACTATTTGGATGAACAGATCCAACCTGTCAGTACATTTTAAACTCTGTTTCGTGTACCTCATTACAAAAAATAAGAAAATTAGCATAATTTTTTATGTGGGATACATATGACCCTTGTACTTTAAGGGTTAAATGTTTCAAACACAACATTGATGGTTGATAACCTACAACATCCTGGTACCTGTACAGTAAGTCACATGGTTTGATTGCAGCGAGACCATTGGAGTGAGTTTTAACTACAACACATTAAGTGATTAGGTACAAGGAGGCAGCAGCAACTAGTCATCTTTAGTATTGTGTTTGAAATATCTGTATATTCCAAATTAGAGTCCGAAATCTTAGCAAATAATCAATAGATATTTAATAGAAGAAAAGGTTTTTGCTAATAAGATGTAAGAAATTCAATTTTTAAAAGCTTAGCGATCGTTTAACTCTTTAACTACCAAACCCAGTGACAGAACTCACTTGGATAAATGTATGGAATTAAACATATTGCTTACCTCACTGTATCAAAATCAATCCTGATTTCACCTGATTTGTGATATAAGTTCATTATCTCTGTCACAGAAAACCCGACTGCCTTTCTCAAGGGTATTTTTTCCCCCTTTTCAACACATTTTGTGACATATTTTCCCACTGATTTAAAAAAAAAAAAACTGACATAATAAATTACCCCCCAAAGCTACCAATCACATAACCAAAATGCGTGTGCTCTGTGATTCTGCTTGACAACCCTTCATAAATAGACTCAAGTGATTTCAATACAACATTGTTTAATAGCAATCATTAATCAAGACACTGACTGGCTCAAAAAATTACTAAATGGCTTAAATTGCCCACATACCTCACAGCTGTCTGTGTAAACATACAGCAGGTTTGTAATAACAGCATATGAACAGCAGATTAAGGGGTCGTTCAAAATGTTCGCACATGTTATTTTGTTTTGTTTTGAAGTGTACGGTGAAGCTCCAAGAGGTGCACCAGGATGATCAATCAGTAAATTCCTTTTTAATTGAGATTGCGAACAAGGAGCTCAGTGAATCAGAAATATGCACCACACTGGAGGTCCTGTGAGGACACCCGTAAATATTGTGCATGATTTAAAATCAATTACTTTAACACCAGTAATGAATGGTTCTCTGTATTGAGGTTAAGGGAATGTGTAAGATCGATAAGGTACAATCTGGAGCATTCCCCAGATATATTACAAATCATGATTTCCATTACATGAGAGTAGGTGTTAAAACTTCATGCTGATATTGGACTCATCTCTCGCCAAGATAAGCACCAACTAAGACATAGCTTCTTTTACTGTAAACTAATGTGATCCTTCTGCTTTTCCTTCCATCTGATGATGTAGATATCCTTCTTCCTGATGTTGATGGCTGAAGTGTAATGCTGGCTCCAGGGATCAGCCTATTTTGCCTCCCTGGCACATCAGCATGACAACCGCCTAAGCTGAGCTGAGTAGGGTACTTCTCTGGGGTCTTCAAGTGGGCCCCTTCCAGCCTTGGTGTTTTGTTTACTAGCCCACGACATCTTAAGAGGGCTCAACAGTGATTCTGGCATCCCAGCATCACCCTCTTCTGTCCCCCACTCAGCTAAGCTCAGCTTAGTTACCTTCCTTTACATCGATGTTGCTTTCTTTCTACGATGCTTGAGGTCCCCAACCAGAATCTTTCCGTCTCAACCAGAGCCAGTTGCTGCTCCTCTCTGCTGCTTCAGATAAGTTCTTCATTGTGCGTCGCAACTCTTGATGACTGAATCCATTTGTGCCACAAATCCTCAACAACCCAGCTCCACTTGGTAAACCTGGACTCTCCATCCTCCCTGTTCCACTTCAGCAGCCAGTTGAGCGTACCGAAGTTTCTTCTTTTCATACGCCTCATCCACAGCATCCTCCCATGGCACTGTTAACTCTACCAGGTGAACAAGGTGTGCTGATCTAGACCACAAGAAAATAACATAATACATTTGCAAAGCCATGTCAACACACAGCCTCGGATCATATTAGGATGGAACCTAACATAAACTTCTAGTCTGCCATTGCTTTGTCTTAACTTACAGTGGTCTGGTATTCTAGTATATAGTATTGAATTACTTAGGGCAGCAGTGTGGAGTAGTGGTTAGGGCTCTGGACTCCTGACTAGAAGGTCATGGGTTCAATCCCTGGTGGGGGAACACTGCTGTTGTACCCTTGAGCAAGGTACTTTACCTAGATTGCTTCAGTAAAAACCCAACTGTATAAATGGGTAATTGTATCTAAAAATAATGTGATATCTTGTAACAATTGTAAGTCGCCCTGGATAAGGGCGTCTGTTAAGAAATAAATAATAACTTATGTTGTTATTTTTTAACACATTCCAAAGCTGATGCGTGTGCATTTCTTGGGATGGGGGTTGAGGGATATTAAATAATTTAAACTTCTTCATCAACCTTATAAGAATGTGTGATCAAAATGTGGTGAATAGTTTTGGGGAGGCCTTATAATACAATAAAATGTGGACCCAGACTCATGATGTAATGTTGTATAATTGGCTAATGAGTGTAAACAAGAAAAGCTTTAACCATTTCTTAATTTAACCAGGAGACAAAACATTGAGAACAGTGGTCGTAAGATCAAAAACAGCCACTATGTCATGCTCTAGAAGACCCTTATTGATGTGGGGAATGAGATCTGCTCCCGGAGAAAGGTTGTGTGCAACAATGATGTTACACAATCCATTTTCTTTGTTTTACTTAATTGTTTTTGAGGAGTTCACAAAACACTGTAATATGTGTAGGAAGCCCTCTAGGTGCTTTTGGAAAATTGTGCAAATAAGGAAGGATTAACAGTAATTTATTTTGTAATACTGAAGTTATGTTTTCCATTTAACTAGTTTGCTTTCCTATTATTTATCTGTGTCTATCTATCTATTTGTCTATCTGTCCGTCTATCTATGAATTTTTAAATTAGGCCACCTGTTATAGTTAGAGAGTGGAAGTCTGCAGAGTCTCTGGCTTCTGCTCTGGGAGTCAGTGTGGGTGGTCAGTGGGTCTTTCCAGCAGGTCTGAGCTGCCCTGTCAGGTGAGGAGTGGGAGGTGTTGAGGTGGGGTTTCACAGAGGTCAGCAGCCCAGTCAGAGGCCCCAGTGTTAGAGATGCAGGTTTAGCTGACTGCAGAGCAGTGCAGTGACGCCCTAGGGAGACTGCTTCACTTTAGAGACAAGGGCAGCTTTCAATTCAGTGCAATTGAGAAGAAAGACATCTATAGGACCTGTGTGAAGATCAGACTACTTGTGTAGTATTTTTTGTAATGACATTTTTTTTCTGTAAACTGTATTTATAAATATTTTTTGTTAAATAAAGGTGTTTTTCAAAAATAAAAAAGATCTATCTATCTATCTATCTATCTATCTATCTATCTATCTATCTATCTATCTATCTATCTATCTATCTAGGAAAACAAGTGAGAACTGCTAGATTTTTCTAGTAAAATTATAGCAAGGCTTCTAAAGACAGCCAAGTTCCTTGAATTAAATATAAGATGGCTGACTACTGTGCGTGCTGCTCGATTTTCCACAACAGTCAGTATGTTCACCAGCAACATTCTCATACACTTGTCCTTGAGCTCAAGATTGAAAACTCCAACAGAAAGGTTAGAAACATTCATTTGGCACTGTTAACATCATTACCAGCACTGCTAAGTTACCATGGTAATGCAATAATTGTCTATTAGTATCACATCACTGTAATAACATTGGTATGTAAAAACACAATTTTGTTAAAATGAATTTTAGCATTGTAGGTAAGAACTACACATGCACCGAGTTAATAAATATTAAATAAACAATAGCAGTTTGAAGCAAGGGCAAAAGCAAATACACATTTTCAGAGAAGAAAAACACAAATGGTATGAAACTAACAAGAAATAACTTACTCTAAATTTGTATAATGGCTTCACTATCCTTATAGCGGCTTTTAAAAAGTACCAAATAGCAAAACAAAGAACAACTGTGAGTACTTACACGCAGTTTGATTTTTATTTTGTTATTAATATATTGTTTAAATGATTCTTTCCTTTCTGAAAAAAAAATCCAGTAAATCTGCTTCAAAAAAGGACCCTGTGTAGCAGATAACTGCACTAAAACCTTAGCACTAACTGCTTACAGCATGGATTATGCTAAGAAGCTTTGACATTGTCTTTAAATTGTTTATCCCGTACATAATGTTCATCTGCCACCTGGGGCTTTATCACACTGTGCGTTATACAAGGTTTTAAAAAAACAAACTAGAATGGGTTTATTATTTAAAAAAAGTAGAATAATATATTTGAATTTAATCTATATTTGCTGGGTCTCAGACAATCAAAACAACATAACTCTACATATTAATAATATATTTATAGATTTATACCAGGGCATGTTCACTGAGAACGAATCATATTTCCCAGAACCCCCTCTTGGCAGGCAAGGTGAATATGATATTAGAAGATAAATAATAAAAAAAAACGGTTGGAATAACTGTTACATTATTCAAAAAGACTATATAACACAAATATGAATTCAGTAGTATATTGAGTATAAAAGAGAGACACATTTACACCTGCATTCCCCCTGAGAGATGTAGACCCTGTAGAACTCAATTTCTATTTAAATTCTGCATAAAATATATGCATGATATGCATAGCATAAAGCTACAATACTATACTCAAGGACGAGATGAAAATGAAGCACTACTTAAATTGTCCCAAAACTATGTTAAATGTAGAAAAGCCACTCCATAAAGGTGCATTGAAAATAAGAATTTGTCATTGAATAACTTTACCATATTCAGCACTGCACAGTGAACATGTTTACACACTTTATTTGACAGATATTGCACTTGTTATATAAACAGACTATGGAGTGCTCTGTTTACCATGATACTAACCTAATCGAGGTCTGAAGTACCAAACCACTTGTAAAATGTTAATATAACTATTAGTTTGCCCTTTTCTCATTCTGTGCTAGCCTGTACTTTCTGTTGATATATGACATGGCCATCAGCAGGTATGTTACTGACATACACTGCTTGTTTTTATCTGTTTAGCACTGTGGCCATTTTGTTTTATTTTGTGTGCACAGTATATAGTAGACTAGCCTGGTTAACTCCAAACACAATACTTTGGAGCAGACTTGCCCAAGTGTGTGTCAGCCTAATATATACTAAACAAAGGAGTCAATTAGATTATGTGGAAAGGGTCCCCATGTAATTACCATAGATAACCACAGGGCATATAACCAATTAAACTGTGGAGAAGCACCAAGGCATCAATAAGTAAACAATGAAATAGTGCAATATACAGTACCTTGTAAGCAGTATTCACCCACCTTGGACTTTTCCACATTTTGTAGCGTTACAACCTGGAATTAAAATGGATTTAATTAGGATTTTTTGTCACTGATTGTGACAGGATGGACCGAGGTTTGAGACTCAGAGACAGTTTTAAAGTTCAAAAATAAAGTTTTTAATAAACAAAAATAATCAAATAAATAGGCACAAGGGCCAAACAAAAAGATTTCAAACACAAAATACAAACACAAAACAAAAAACTTACAAAATAAAGTTTCCAGGCTGAGCGTTGCCTTCACTGGAACAGAAAAACACAGCACAAACAAAACACTCCTTCTCCTTCCAAAACTCTCTCTACAACTCTCCAACTCTCTCTCAGCCAGGGCCTCTCCCCTGGCTTTTATCCCCTGTGGCTGGAGCCCAATCAACCAGTAATTGCCAATTATTCAATTGGGGCTCCAGCCACATTCTCACATGTTTTCCTGGCAGGGAGGAATTTTAACCCCCTCCCTGCCAGTCCCAACCATGATCATAAAGACGGGGCAGTACCCCGTCACATATCCCCCCCCTTGTGCCAAGCACAACATGGCCTAAATGGCCACCTCCCCCCTCAGTCTCAGTCCCGGAAGAGGGGGAAGCACAGTGTCCATGGGGGTGGCCATGGTGGGACGTCCGGCACCACCCAATTCTTCGTGGCCAGCAGCTCCCTCTTCCGGGGCTCCGGCCACACACCATCTTGCTGCAAAAGTGCTGCTGGGGGAGCTGGTCTCCTGACCTCCCTCCCCCTCTTCATGGCCAGCAACTCCCCTCCATGGGGCTCCGGCCACAGTGTAGCGACCCCAGGCGAAGCAGGATCCCTAGCAACCCCAGGCGAAGCAGGATCCCTGAAGACCCCAAGAGACGGCAGCAGCAGCGGACCCTCGGGAGGCGACGGCAGCAGCAGCGGACCCTCGGGAGGCGACGGCAGCAGCAGCGGACCCTCGGGAGGCGACGGCAGCAGCAGCAGCGGACTCTCGGGAGGCGACGGCAGCAGCAGCAGCGGACCCTCTGATGGCGGAGACGGGAAACGCGGCCCGGCTCCCTTTGATGGCGGAGACGGGAACGGCGGCCCGGCTCCCTCTGATGGCGGAGACGGGAACGGCGGCCCGGCTCCCTCTGATGGCGGAGACGGGAACGGCGGCCCGGCTTCCTCTGGTGGCGGAGACGGGAACGACGGCCCGGCTCCCTCTGGTGGCGGAGACGGGAACAACAGCAACTCGTCTCCCTCTGCTGGCGGAGGCGGGAACAACAGCAACTCGTCTCCCTCTGCTGGCGGAGGCGGGAACGGCAGCTCGTCTCCCTCTGCTGGCGGAGGCGGGAACGGCAGCTCGTCTCCCTCTGCTGGCGGAGGCGGGAACGGCAGCTCGTCTCCCTCTGCTGGCGGAGGCGGGAACGGCAACTCGTCTCCCTCTGCTGGCGGAGGCGGGAACGGCAACTCGTCTCCCTCTGCTGGCGGAGGCGGGAACGGCAACTCGTCTCCCTCTGCTGGCGGAGGCGGGAACGGCAGCTCGTCTCCCTCTGCTGGCGGAGGCGGGAACGGCAGCTCGTCTCCCTCTGCTGGCGGAGGCGGGAACGGCAGCTCGTCTCCCTCTGCTGGCGGAGGCGGGAACAACAACAACTCGTCTCCCTCTGCTGGCGGAGGCGGGAACAACAGCAACTCGTCTCCCTCTGCTGGCGGAGGCGGGAACAGCAGCTCCGACTGTTCCCCATCTGCTGGCGGTGGAGGGAGAGACAGCTCCGACTGTTCTTCCCCTGCAGGTCCCTTCAGCCCTGGGCCTGTGGGCTTCCCCTTCTCAGGCCGTGGACGCACCGACTCCTCCCGCTCGGGCCGTGGACGCACCGACTCCTCCCGCTCGGGCCGTGGACGCACCGACTCCTCCCGCTCGGGCCGTGGACGCACCGACTCCTCCCGCTCGGGCCGTGGACGCACCGACTCCTCCCGCTCGGGCCGTGGACGCACCGACTCCTCCCGCTCGGGCTCCTCCCCCTCGGGCTGTGGACGTTCGGGCTCCTCCCTCTCGGGCTGTGGACGTTCGGGCTCCTCCCTCTCGGGCTGTGGACGTTCGGGCTCCTCCCTCTCGGGCTGTGGACGTTCGGGCTCCTCCCTCTCGGGCTGTGGACGTTCGGGCTCCTCCCTCTCGGGCTGTGGACGTTCGGGCTCCTCCCTCTCGGGCTGTGGACATTCGGGCTCCCCCTCTCTGGGCGAAGGCAGCGGCTCCCCCTCTCTGGGCGACGGCAGCGGCCCCCATTCTGGCTCTCGGGACGGCAGCTCCTCCCCTTCTGGCTCTCGGGATGGCGGCTCCTCCCCTTCTGGCTCTCGGGACGGCGGCTCACCCCTCTCTGGCTCTCGGGACGGCGGCTCACCCCTCTCTGGCTCTCGGGACGGCAGCTCCTCCCCTTCTGGCTCTCGGGACGGCAGCTCCTCCCCTTCTGGCTCTCGGGACGGCAGCTCCTCCCCTTCTGGCTCTCGGGACGGCAGCTCCTCCCCTTCTGGCTCTCGGGACGGCAGCTCCTCCCCTTCTGGCTCTCGGGACGGCAGCTCACCCCTCTCTGACTCTCGGGACAGCGGCTCCTCCCCTTCTGGCTCTCGGGACAGCGGCTCCTCCCCTTCTGGCTCTCGGGACAGCGGCTCCTCCCCTTCTGGCTCTTGGGACGGCGGCTCACCCCTCTCTGGCTCTCGGGACGGCAGCTCCTCCCCTTCTGGCTCTCGGGACGGCAGCTCCTCCCCTTCTGGCTCTCGGGACAGCGGCTCCTCCCCTTCTGGCTCTCGGGACAGCGGCTCCTCCCCTTCTGGCTCTCGGGACAGCGGCTCCTCCCCTTCTGGCTCTCGGGACGACAGCTCACCCCTCTCTGGCTCTCGGGACGACAGCTCACCCCTCTCTGGCTCTCGGGACAACAGCTCCACCTTCTTTATTGGAATAATTGGGGCATCTCCCATATCTATCGCCAGGTAATTAACGACCATCAGGGCCAGCTCTGCGAAGGACGCTGGGTGATGCTGTTCCTCCCACTTTTCCCACCTCCCCCCATCTCGACGCCACAGCGTGTTGATAACTATGGGGAGGTCGTGGAAGAGGTCCGCCTCAGGGTGCATCAACCAGTCCCATATTTCCTGGGATGGTGGTGAAGGTGGTGATGTTGGAAGGAGTGGGGTGGCTGCCGAGGACGGGGTTTGCAGCTGCTCCTGGTCCGGGTTGTGGGGGCATCCTGCCCAGTTGTGGCCATCCACCTCACCGCACCCACACCAGTCAGCTGGTGGCCCATCTGGACAGGACCTCCACCGATGATCCACCTTCCCGCACCAGGAGCACCAGGGAAAAAGGCTGGCTGGGTCCTCCAGCTGGGGTGGCTGTTGTTGCAGCAGCCTACATTTCTTCAGCTGCTGCATCTCCTGCCTTTGCCGCTGCCTGCTCTTCCTCCCCATTTTCAAAAAAAAAAAAACTCCCAAAATTCAAGAAAAAAAAAAATACTGCTCTGAGTCTCCAGGTGGCGCTCTCCCGTTTCTGACACCAAATGTGACAGGATGGACCGAGGTTTGAGACTCAGAGACAGTTTTAAAGTTCAAAAATAAAGTTTTTAATAAACAAAAATAATCAAATAAATAGGCACAAGGGCCAAACAAAAAGATTTCAAACACAAAATACAAACACAAAACAAAAAACTTACAAAATAAAGTTTCCAGGCTGAGCGTTGCCTTCACTGGAACAGAAAAACACAGCACAAACAAAACACTCCTTCTCCTTCCAAAACTCTCTCTACAACTCTCCAACTCTCTCTCAGCCAGGGCCTCTCCCCTGGCTTTTATCCCCTGTGGCTGGAGCCCAATCAACCAGTAATTGCCAATTATTCAATTGGGGCTCCAGCCACATTCTCACATGTTTTCCTGGCAGGGAGGAATTTTAACCCCCTCCCTGCCAGTCCCAACCATGATCATAAAGACGGGGCAGTACCCCGTCACACTGATCTACACAAAATAGTCCATAATTTTAAAAAATGATTTACAAATAAAAAACTGAAAAGTCTTGATTGCATAAGTATTCACCCCCTTTGCTGTGACACCCCTAAATAAGCTCTGGTGCAACCAATTGCCTTCAGAAGTCACATTATTAGTTGAATGGAGTCCACCTGTGTGCAATTAAAGTGTCACATGATCTCAGATTAAATACACCTTTTTCTGGAAGGCCTCAGAATTTGTTAGAGAGCATATCTAAACAAACAGCATCATGAAGACCAAGGAGCTATCAAAACATGTCCGGGATAAAGTTCTGGAGAAGCACCAATCAGGGTTGTGTTATAAAAAAATATCCCAAACTTTGAACATCCCCCGGAGAACTGTTAAATCCATTATTAAAAAATTGAAAGAATATGGCACAACCGCGACTCTGCCTAGAGAAGGCCGTCCACCAAAACTCAGTGACCAGGTAAGGAGGGCATTAGTCAGAGAAGCAACCAAGAGGCCAGTGGTAAATCTGAAGGTGCTGGAGAGATCCACAGCTGAGATGGGAGAAACCGTCCATGGGACAACTATAACCCGGACGCTCCACAAAGCTGGGCTTTATGGAAGAGTGGCGAGAAGAAAGCCATTGTTGAAAAAAACCCATATCAAATCCCGTTTGGATTTTGCCAAAAGGCATGTGGGAGACACAGCAAACATGTGGAAAAAGGTTCTCTGGTCTGATGAGACCGAAATTGAACTTTTTGGCCTTAGCGCAAAACGCTATGTGTGGTGTAAAGCCAACACTGCTCATCACCCTGAGAACACCATCCCCACGGTGAAGCATGGTGGTGGCATCATCATGTTATGGGGATACTTTTCATCGGCAGAGACTGGGAAACTGGTCAGGATTGAGGGCAAGATGGATGGAGCCAAATACAGGGAAATTCTAGAGGAAAACCTGTTTCAGTCTGCAAGAGACCTGGGACTGGGGCAGAGGTTCACCTTCCAGCAGGACAATGACCTGAAACACACAGCCAAAGCTATACTGGAGTGGTTTAAAAACAAGAACCTGAATGTCTTAGAATGGCCCAGTCAAAGCCCAGACCTCAATCCGATTGAGAATCTGTGGCAAGACTTGAAAATTGCTGTTCACCAACGGTCCCCATCCAACTTGTCAGAGCTTGAGCAATTTTGCCAAGAAGAATGGGCAAAAATTGCAGGATCCAGATGTGGAAAGCTGGTAGAGACTTACCCAAAAAGACTAACAGCTGCAATTGCTGCCAAAGGTGCTTCTACCAAGTATTGACTTAGGGGGGGGTGAATACTTATGCAACCAACAAATGTCTTTTTTTTTTTTTAATTAACTTTTGTGTCACAATAAAAACATTTTTGCACCTTCAAAGTATTAAGTATGTTGTGTAAATCAAATGGTAAAAATCCCATTTTAATTCCAGGTTGTAACAGTACAAAATGTGGAAAAGTCCAAGGCGGGTGAATACTTATGAAAGGCACTGTATATATTGGAAGTACCTGGTGCTATTACAGAAGTCCAGCAATTTAAAAAACAAATCACAGCATAAATATGATTTTATTTTCTTTCATAAAGAAGGAAAAGCACCAATGTAACATGTAACGGGGTCAAAATGACCCGTTATTCCACATTTTTATTTTGCACTTATTTATTTGTATATTTTGACTTGTGCACATTCTTTGACAGGGCACTGATTGATTTTGTTGCACTTTATTGTTCCTTACTGTGACAGGAATGACGAGCGGTGACGTCAGACCAGAAGAAGTCACAACAAAAATAAAAGGTATGGTGCAGTGGCTCGGGCGCCGTTTTAGTTACATAATCCAAAAATAAATTAAATTTTTAAACAAAAATAAACACTTGCTCGCAGAGCAAAAATAAAAGGTTTAACAAAAACAAATCACGAACACAAAAATACATAAACAAAGGTCAGGCTGGGCAGCTTGCCTTCACTGTTCCTATGTTTCTTTTATTAAGTTTCGTTTTCATTTTTACTGGATGGGCTTCCCATCTACATTACTAAACAGTATAAAATAAACAAATGGCTACGCCGTCACTAAACAAAACAATAAAACATACGGCGCTCGCCGACATAAATATAATAAAAATAAACAAACACAAAATAACACAGGGGTGGAGGGGGAACCCTCGTTCTGAAAATAAAACAAACAAACAAACAAATCAATAAGCAGGGCTTACTACCGCCCTGCTACATATCCCCCCCCCCCCCCCTTGTGCAATGCACACTTGGCCCCAACGGCCACCTCCCCCCTCAGTCTCAAAGTCCCGGAAGAGGGGGAAGCAAGTTGCTTCTGGGGGGTGGCCATGGTGGAATCTCTGGAACCCCCCCCAATTCTTTGTGGCCGGCAGCTCCCTCTTCCGGGGCTCCCACCACACTCTATCCTTCTGCGAAAGTGGCTGGGGGAGCTGGTCTCCTGACCTTCCCCCTCCTCTTCATGGCCAGCAGTTCCCCTCCGTGGGGCACCAGCCATAGTGTAGTGACCCCAGGCAAAGCAGGATCCCCGGCGACCCTAGGCGAAGCCGGACCCTCGACGACCCCAGGTGAAGCAGGATCCCTGGCGACCCCAGGTGAAGCAGGATCCCTGGCGACCCCAGGCGAAGCAGAATCCCTGGCGACCCCAGACGACGGCAGCGGACCCTCGGGAGGCGATGGCAGCGGCAGCGGACCCTCGGGAGGCGATAGCAGCGGCAGCGCCCTCGGGAGGCGACACAGGACCGGCAGCAACCCTAGGAGAAGCAAGGGAGACACAGGCAACACCAGGCGATGCCAATGGCGGGAGGTGACGTCAGACCAGAAGGCGGCACAACAAAAATAAAAGGTACGGTGCAGTGGCGCGGGCGCCGTTTTATTTACATAATCCAAAAATAAATTAAATATTTAAACAAAAATAAACACTTGCTCGCAGAGCAAAAATAAAAGGTTTAACAAAAACAAATCACGAACACAAAAATACATAAACAAAGGTCAGGCTGGGCAGATTGCCTTCACTGTTCCTATGTTTCTTTTATTAAGTTTCGTTTCCGTTTCCGTTTTCGTTTTCGTTTTCGTTTTCGTTTTCACTCGCCGTCTCTCTGCTCTCTCATTCCTCCTCTGAACTCCCACCCAAGCTAGAGAGCTGCAGGCTTTTTATAACAGGTGACCATCTCCTGATCAGCAACAAATTAAATCACCTAATTAATTTGGGAGATGGCCACTTTCTGCACGAGTTTTTTTTAAATACCATGTGGATGGGGCTTCCCATCCACATTACTAAACAGTATAAAATAAACAAACGGCTACGCCGTCACTAAACAAAACAATAAAACATACGGCGCTCGTCGACATAAATATAATCAAAATAAACAAACACAAAATAACACAGGGGTGCAGGGGGAACCCTCGTTCTGAAAATAAAACAAACAAACATATATCAATAAGCAGGGCTTACTGCCGCCCTGCTACGCTTCCCCACTCAGCTAATAAATTAATGACCCGGCAATTGAAAATACGCACCTGACTATAAATACCCCTTGATTTTAGTTTTCCAGGATGACCATCCACCGTTTGTCTTGTCTGTCTGTCTGTTTGCCTGTGTTTGTGCGTGTAGGAGAGGGGACCTGAGATGGAACGAAAATATATGGTAAACCTAGTACCTGTTGCTGCTGTGATGATGATGATGACGACGACAAATAATGTTTATCGATGTCCCCTCCTCTGCACTCACTGGTGTTTTGTCTTTGTTTTTATTTTATGATTTTTACTGTGATTTTAAACAAAACCCCTGTTTTATTTTTATTTTTTTTGTACAAAGCACTTACGTGCTATTGTAATCTGCTGCTAATTCTTAATTCTGTGCAATAAAACATTATTTTAATTGACAACAACTGTGTCCTGGTTACTCTCTTCCCTGATTTGCCCTCCGAAAAAAAAGAACTTTAATTCTGAGGGTGCAATTCCCTCGGTGGTGTAGAATGTAGGTACATTAACTACACTGTTGATACATTATTGCATACAATACTGTGGAATAAAAGTAGGGGTGATTCCTTCTTTTCTTTTCCATGCATTCGTGAGTAAAAATTATTGTGATCCGACTCTCAGTTGCTAAGTTCAACATATTTGTTTAATATGGTGGAGGCTCTTGAAATCCTTTCCCCTCAAGCACAAGTTACAACGAACGCACAAGACAATACAATGTTTCAAATAATGTAGTTTTTTTCTTAACCTATTAGAAAGGACAATTACATACTGATGCAAGTTTTACAAGCCCCCTATCAACCAATAATATTAAAGATCACGTGGGGCCCACTTTTCTCTCTCCAAGAGATTGCAACTTCAAAACATCCTTATTTTCACGCACAAGGCAATGAAACTATAGTTTAAAGGGAGAAAGAGAAAAAAGGAGGAGTAAGCCTTTTGCCTATTTGCCAGTTTTAACTGTGGGAAAGGAATATTTAGCCAAAGGTGCCATTTCCCTAAAAACATAGAATAGAGTGCAATCACCTTTCAAGTTGTCATAAGAACATAAGAACAAACGAGAGGAGGCCATTCGGCCCAACTTGCTTGTTTGGTTGTTAGTAGCTTATTGATCCCAGAATCTTAACAAGCAGCTTCTTGAAGGATCCCAGGGTGTCGGCTTCAACAACATTACTGGGGAGTTGGTTCCAGACCCTCACAATTCTCTGTGTAAAAAAGTGCCTCCTATTTTCTGTTCTGAATGGCCCTTTATCTAATCTCCATTTGTGACCCCTGGTCCTTGTTTCTTTTTTCAGGTCGAAAAAGTCCCCTGGGTCGACCTTGTCAATACCTTTTAGAATCTTGAATGCTTGAATCAGATCTTCTTTGTTCAAGACTAAACAGATTCATTTCTTTGAGCCTGTCTGCATATGACATGCCTTTTAAACCCGGGATAATTCTGGTCGCTCTTCTTTGCACCCTTTCTAGAGCAGCAATATCCTTTTTGTAATGAGGTGACCAGAACTGAACACAATATTCTAGATGAGGTCTTACTAATGCATTGTAAAGTTTTAACATGACTTCCGTTGATTTAAATTCAACACTTTTCACAATATATCCGAGCATCTTGTTGGCCTTTTTTTATAGCTTCCCCATATTGTCTAGATGAAGACATTTCTGAGTCAACATAAACTCCTAGGTCTTTTTCATAGATTCCTTCATCAATTTCAGTATCTCCCATATGATATTTGTAATGGACATTTTTATTGCCTGCATGCAATACTTTACACTTTTCTTTATTAAATGTCATTTGCCATGTGTCTGCCCAGTTCTGAATGCTGCCTAGATCATTTTGAATGACCTTTGCTGCTGCAACAGTGTTTGCCACTCCTCCTATTTTTGTGTCATCTGCAAATTTAACAAGTGTGCTTACTATACCAGTATCTAAATCATTAATGTAGATTAGGAATAGCAGAGGACCTAATACTGATCCCTGTGGTACTCCACTGGTTACCTCGCTCCATTTTGAAGTTTCTCCTCTAATCTGTACTTTCTGTTTTCTACATGTTAACCACTCCCTAATCCATGTGCATGCATTTCCTTGAATCCCTACTGCGTTCAGTTTGAGAATTAATTGTCAAAATTGTCAAATTTGTCAAAAGCTTTCTGGAAATCTAAATAAACCATGTCATATGCTTTGCAATTATCTATTGTCAATGTTGCATCCTTAAAAAAATCAGCAGATTAGTTAGAGACGATCTCTCTTTCCTAAAACCACGCTGACTGTCTCCCAGGATATTGTTACCATATAGGTAATTTTCCATTTTGGATCTTATTATGGTTTCCATAAGTTTACATATAATAGAAGTCAGGCTTATTGGTCTGTAGATACCTGGTTCGGTTTTGTCTCCATTTTTGTAGATCGGTATTACGTTTGCAACTCTCCAGTCTGTCGGTACAACCTCTGTGTCAAGAGACTGTTGCATGATCTTGCTTAGCGGTTTGTAAATAACTTCATTGGCTTAACTTAAGATACACTAAAGCTTTCCTGCCATCTGTTTGCTTCACCAATATTGAACCCAAATGATCTTCATACTAGCTCAGTCTATGAAACCTGGCTAATTTTTTAACTATCCAGCTTCTCTAAAGTATATGTTTATCCAACAAGTACATGCACGGTTACTTACATGTACAACAGAATGATACGATTGTGGAAATAACTTTGTTAATTGCATACTGTTAGTTTAAGGAGTTCAATCCTCACAAAGTGGATTCTCTATAATGTGTTCCTGCCTGTCCTCAACAAGAGCCAGGTGTCGCCGCATCAGGAAATGTATCACAGCAGCCATCATGAAGCTTAAAAAAAACTAAAAAAAGGTTTGTACTACTGTTGCATGGAGCACCCTGGATCAATTAGGATAAAAGGAAGATGTGAGTTGGCAATGTTTGATTTAAAATTCACCGAAATCTATACCAGTACATCTTTATTCACAAAAAGAGTCATTATTCACTAAAATTGGAAAGAAATCCATTCTGGCATTTCAGAGAAATTGTGTGCTGTAAAAAATTTAATTAGATGGTCGTCATGATTCCAAAATCTAATCAGTACAAGTTAACCCTTAGATTGCTACACAGCCACTATATTGCTTTTTGTCATGTTAAGGTATTGCTCCACATTTGCTTTGTGTCTGCTTTGCAATTTTTAATTTTTGCATTCTTTTTTGTATCTTTGGCCTTTGAATGTTCAGTGTGTTGTTGGTAACTTGCATGTGTCCTAATGATTTTGCTGACATGTAATTGCTACAGACATGGTAGCTGTCTATCATCTGTAATCGTGTACACATGTGAAGTTAAGTAGAGTTTTCTAATTAAGTATGGAGACCAGAAGTTTGTTTTTTTTGTTATTTTACATGTTTGCTTATATGCAATGACTAATTACTTATAGTGGTGTTAGTGGCTGGAATGTGTGCTATGGACCTACAGTTAAAATTGGTTTAACAGGATAGCGCTGTGGGCCCAGGTGTTACTGGCAGGGAAGGAGACTTAGACACAGGGAAAACTAGGTTTAAGCGCTGATGCACATTTTAAATTAACAAAACAATGAAAAACAGAAATACAAGGGCCAAAACAAAAGGTTTAACAAAATACAATGTAGGCTTAGCATGTGCCTTCACTACTAACAAACCACAAAATACAGATACACAGAACCAACACTCACCAACTCCTCTCACTTAATGGAGCCCTGGGCTCTCCTTTTATGTGATGTGGCTGCTCACAATTAGCACCAATTAAGGAGCAGCCACATACTCACATGTTTTTGGCAGGGACCAGAATTAACCCCCATCCCTGCCAACCACCACCAAAACACAACCAAAACAAAAGAGCTCTCGCTCTGCCACAATAAGATATAAACAAGAGCAGATCAAAACACAACTGCTCTTACACTCTGTATTAACCTAGTGGTGGTTTCTGGCTGCTTAAAACACTATGGCAGGGCTTCTCAAACTTGGTCCTGGGGACCTCCTGTGGCTGCTGGTTTTCATTCCAACCGAGCTCTCAATTACTTAACTAGACCCTTAATTGAACTGATAAATTGCTTAATTAGACCTTTTTACTTGTTTTCAGCTCTTTGACCGAGTTTGAGAAGCCATGCACTATGGAATGAGCTAAGCAAAAAAGCGGGTTTAGAAATTGTAGAGATTTATACATCATTAAAATGTAACACAACAAAAAAATAACTAAACTGTACTGTTCAACAACCAACAAACAAAGCACCTACACATTTCTCTACTGTGAACGGCACTCAGTAACTATCAACACAAACACACGAATGGGTAGAGGCAGAATATTTCTCTTTTGATAACTCATCGTGCCTGAAACCGTAAGGAGGAGAAGCACTTACCGGTGGAGCTTGAGATAAGTGTGCTTGGAACATGTCACTGTCCTCTTGCTCCTCCTACTGACTCATAGCTAAATTCAATTGCAAAAGCAAGAGTGCCCATTAGATCATGGTGGTACATAAAATTAGGCTTAACTGGTCAAGAAAACACACTGATATACTGAAACCAATTGTGTTTTAAGGCAATCCAATTCAACCCATAATGTAAAATCTGTCAGGATCAAATACTTTTTTAATCATTGTCCTAGAAATGCCAATTAATCCACCTTTAATGAATTTACCAATTGAACAGGGTGAGGTTTACATTTTCCAATTCAATTTCCCATTACCAGTTTGCACAGCACAGCAGGGGTAGGCGGCAGTTGGCATCACATACTGTTATTGGTTTTTCATTGATCTCACTTCTGTAGCTCTAAGCAAAAAACAGAACAAAAACACTGACTTTAAAAGGTATTCTTTCAGAAGCCACCTTTCATGGTTCAATTACTGGTTCTACAAGACCTTCTACTGTACATCGTTTTTTTCAATATTAAAAAAGGCCTCCACGTATTTTTCTCATGCTGCCTGTAAATATCCCATTTACTTGCTTGTTAAATTGAGAGGAATGGTAGTTCCTCGCGCCAAGTTATCAGCGAGAACTGCCAGAGACTCTCTGTACAGCAAGGATAGTTTATGTGCTTTCAGGTCTTTGGCGCAGCAAAAGTAAATCAGCCAAAAGCACCATTTCCATTTTAATTTGTAGTTGCCAATATTCTTAGGTAAAATGTAGGAAAAAAGTCAATACCTGTGTAACAGGGCGAGGAGCCCTGTACATGATTATTTGTTTATTTTTAGAATGGGGTACCCCTCTGCAATTTATTATTTTGTATTTGTTTTGTTTGTTTGTTTTATTTATTTATTTATTTATGAATGAATGTGACGGTGAAGCCGTATGTTTATGTTATTGTTTTCATTTAAATGTGTTCTGGCAGAGGCGAGGTCGGCAGCTCGTCCTCTGCCAGTAGTATTGAAAAAAACATGTGGTAATGTGTGGCTGTCGGCTAGTGCGTTGTTAAACTAGTCAGCAGGCACACGTAATTAATAAACTCATGCAGATTGTGGTCTATGGGTAATAGAATAATTAATTACTAGCTAGTCAAACCCCTCGGCCACGGTATATAAACCTGCAATGCTCTCAGTTCACTGTGGGTGTACAGAGGAGAGTATGGGAGAGGGGAGAGGGAAGAGAAGTTAAAAAGTTTACAGGATCAGTGACAGCATCTGCCCAGCCTGACCTGTGTGTTTTGTGTTTGGTTTTTGTTAAAACCTTTATTTTGCTCTGTGAACAGTGTTTTTTTGTTAAAACTTTTATTTTTGTTGTTTAAATAAATGGCGCACCCCGCACATTTTGCACCACAGTATTTTTGTTTGTTTCCTTCCTGCATTCTGGCCTGACATCACCACTTAGCCATCCATGTCACAACCTGTCATACAGTAAGAGAAATAAGTCACCAAAGTAAGGTCAAAATGTCCTCCTTTTTCTCCAGTTATTTGTGCAGACCCCAGGCACTTTTATCCATGCATATGTATATTACAGTACATCTGATTTTAATGACAATTCACTTGTTTTGTCAACATGGAAATATACTAGGGAACACACTTAATGTGACATCTATATTATTTATATTACATGATTTATTTCTGTTTTAAAATGGAACATTTGCCTGCAAAAAACATCTTTTTTTATATAATATAAATATAAAAAAAGTCTGGCATGAGTGGGATTTGAAACCATATCCTTCAGTTTACAAGTGTGTTAATAACTGTCAGTGCTACACGATTTGAGAAAACAAGAAGTATGTTGAAAGATGAAGTCAGCCAGATGAAAATTCTCAGTGCTTTGTTATATTTTGTACATTTTGGAGATTTGTCCCCCCCCCCCCCCCCCGAGTCATCTCATCATGATTATGCTAATAAAATTGCTTGGATGATCTTTGTTGTAAACCATACAGAATAATGACAGAAATACCAATCATCAACCGTTAGCACTTGTTTGTAATGATTGAAAGGATGTGGCTTTATTGATTCAAGGCTGGTTTCACAGACCCCGATTAGCACTAATCTTGGACTATCTAATGTTACCTTAGGTAAGGTAATCCAAGATTAGGACTAATCAGGGTCCGAAATCACACTCTGAAATTTATAATTTGAGATCATATTCAGTGGGTACTAACAAAAGCTCACAGCAAATACTTATTGGTCAGATTTTAATGTGCACATTCTTATTCTTATTAATATTAAATGAATGTCTCCTCATTGCATCACAGTCGTCCCTACCGGATCAAGTAGACACCTCCAGGGCTGGCCTTTGTTTACCAGAGGCCGGTAGCTCGTCAACATCTGTTCCTGGGTGTAAAGAGACAATTAACTTGGTGGTGGGATAAGAGGACACCTTCTCCTGGACAAGCTACTGTGGGGAATTGCTGCAATGAGGGAGTGTGATTGGACAGTCTAAAGAGAAAAAAAATAAAATGTACAAAAAATGATGAATACATTAATAACTAATAATTATGTTAAAATTAATTATATGATAGGTACATGGAAATGTTAGGAGGTGTCACTTTTATGTGACCTTTATATAGCTATTTGGACATGCCATCATTGGAGGATAAGAATCTATTCCAGAACATAACATTCCATTCAGTCACCCATATATTTAATCCTGTACTTTAGAGTACTGTAATCGGTCACAAGTGTTATTTAATCTGTAGTATTTTGTATTTAATTATATCCTGATGTAACTATCACTGACACTGTTATCTGCTCTGTTATTGAATCGTATTTTGTCATATACTTGTACTTGCTAGAACCGAAGTCATTGTATTTTATCTTGCTCTTAATTGTATTAATACTTATACTGTGATTCTTGAAATGTTGTTGAAATTTGTTTACGACCGTAAGGCGCCCTGGATAAGGGCGTCTTCTAAGAAATAAATAATAATATATGTCTTATATCTGTCTGGTCCTCAATACTAGGGACATGGTTAAATGTCAGGCCCAGGTTCACATACTGTAATTTAGGTTGCATGTGGTGATTGTGCTTTACAGTTGAAGAGGCCATTAGGACCTCTGTGTGGCCTGTTTGACAAAGCACTGAAGCCCTGATCCGTTTAACTATGAAGATCCCTGTGGAGATGCTAGTGCATGCATTGGAAGTCCTGTGCAGTTTGGAAAAAACAGTGTCGCAAGCAAATAAAGGTTCAATAATTAACATTAACAGTCTTTATTAAGGGACAAGATTAAATGAAAAGCTCAACCCAGTTTTAATATGGCTCTTGCTTCATATAGTATGCCTGCATGCCTCCATCTGCACCAGCCGCATCTTAATATATTGAGGATAACTAAATAAATACCCATTGCTGAATTCAAAGCACTTTAATTAGTACAATGTGCCCTTCTGCCTTCTGCAGTGATCCTGATCCTCCAGACTCCTACTTGAACATTCAGAAACTATTGTTGTGGTCTCCGACACTGCCATCCCAGTTGTTTGAACTGTCAGAGGAGGAGTTGGAGCTAGACAGTGACTTGGATAATGACCCCTAATTTTGTTGAGTACCAAACCATTTCTGCTGGTACTCATGTGAGAACATAATGATAAAAGTTATGTGAACCCCTGGTAATGATGACATTATAGGGGCATAGATGGCGCAATTTTGAGCTGTGTGAATGGGTCTTTTTAAGAATCATTTAGATACCTCTGAGTTAAATGTCGCACCGTTTCTAAATATAAAATGCTAATCTAAATGTAGCACTATATAGTGTTTATTAGTAATGGATGATAGTTCTAGATTGCAACTTACTGTATTTAATGTTTAGCTGTCTGGGTTTAATGAGGTTTAATCTAGTCAACATATGAGCACCTTTGTGATGAGTCAGATATAAAATAGAATAGATTTTAATTGAATATGCATTATCTCTGAACTTAACACATGGGATTCATGAAACCATATTGCTTACAAAGATAACATCTTATGATATACTAGAAACTGAAACCATTTAATCTTGCCTGAGGACCAATCAGGGTTCGACATTAACCATGGCCCGGCGGCCCGCGGCCGGTAGAGATCACAGTTTGGCCTGTAGTTATGAAGCATTTAACTATATATATATATATATATATATATATATATATATATATATATAGTGTGCATGGCTTCCGTTTCATAAATACAGGAAAATGGGCCAGTGTGCCAAAAAGCTGAAAACAAATTTACAAACCATTTTTAAAAAACATAATTACAAACTAATCCTAACTTTCCCACCACACGTCATATTTGTTGTACAGTCAGACTCTGAGACTACGTACCAAAGTGCTGTTGGTACTCA
This sequence comes from Acipenser ruthenus, assembly GCF_902713425.1. NCBI lineage: Eukaryota > Metazoa > Chordata > Actinopteri > Acipenseriformes > Acipenseridae > Acipenser > Acipenser ruthenus. Next base: position 106,256,348 of record NC_081189.1, on the reverse strand, counting down.
TTCCTGTGACATGGCAAATCTTTTACAAATCAGGTTTTCTACAACCAGGCAACCAATAAGCCAAAAGGAAAGCGCTGAAATCAATAAATCCTAATGAAAGTAATTATGAAAAAAAATTAAGAGGAACATTTAGAGTGGAGGCTTCATCTGGTTCATCTGGAGTGAAAAAAAGTAATGTTCTGCCTTGTTTGGCATCAGTTTCCCAGCCTTGCAGATTAAACAGCAGCTTTATTTGCTGTGAATTCAACATTTCGTTTACATCATATCCAGTCAAATGGATACCCAGATACGCGATCAAATTGTCTAACTTTTTGATTTGGGATCCGATGTGTTCAGGTCAAAAATGCCATTCACAATCTTTCCAGGACTCGTTGGTATCACTCAGCAAGATTGCCGCTGACTTGGGAGAGGCTACACAAGCGACAACACTCTGCGAAGGACTGTTATAATTTTGTATTATGAATATTGTTTTAATAGTGTTTATCATTAGGATTAGGGATGGAAATGTTGAATAGTTTCCTATTTGAATACACAGGGTGCAACATTTTTGTGTATTCGATTACCCGAACTCTGGTCCCTTACGCTAAAAGGCAAATGCGTGTGTACAAGCAGACAGCATAACAGTGTAAGCAGGTAAAGTTTAGCCGGGTCCACGAAGTGTACAAACAATGTCCAAGACGAGATTTCTTCGTTCAAACCTTAGGCACAAGTTTTTCTTTTGTTTACTGAATTAAAATACACAAATCAATGAGCAGCAACGTCACAGCGCGTATCTCTTCCAATTAAAGCAACAGTAGCATAATATTGCGCAAACAACCAAATAACATTTTTTTGCTGTAGTGTATTCAGAGTAAAATAACACTTATCATATAATAACCTAAATATCCTACATCTGTTTAATTCTAACAAATAATATTTATAAAATAATCTTAATAGTGTAAATATTGTAACCTGGCAAAAACAACAGAAAATACATTCCAACATTACAATAGTTTAACATTACTAATACAACTAGCCATCAAGTACTGACATCAGATGAATCGAAGTCAAGTTACTTTGTTTATTCAATAACCTGTAAATAATTCAAAACAAGGATATCTGGTTGTACTTTTAATGGTCAGTGCAAATGTTGACGTAACTCCATCCATTCACAGAAAGTCAAAAGTAGATGCTTTACATTAAACTGCAGTCCAGTTAAAAAAGTACTTTCCAACACCAAGTATCTTGCCTTTTCTTATTAGTCACTGTGTTCTGCTTAACATTTAGTATGTCTTTATATACTGCAGTGTGGAGTAGTGGTTAGGGCTCTGGACTCTTGACCGGAGGGTTGTGGGTTCAATCCCAGGTGGTACTTTACCTAGATTGCTCCAGTAAAAACCTAAATGGATAATTGTATGTAAAAAATAATGTGATATCTGTATAATGTGGTATCTTGTAACAATTGTAAGTCGCCCTGGATAAGGGTGTCTGCTAAGAAATAAATAATAATAATATATTCATCATAATGTTAAATTACTTTTCTAATTTCAATGTTACCCAAGTTTGGATTACTTCTTTTAGCACTTGCTATATACATTATTTTATTTCAGTTCACACATTCAAAGTTCGCCGGTGCCATGCTCCCGGAAGCTGTTTCACGACTGGCTAGCAACAACTGCAGAAGCTGCTGTGTACAGTCATGACAGCGGAACTCATACAGGGATCTGTTAACATTAGCTAAAAACAAGGCAATACAATTGGCAACAATTTCAAACAGAATATGATTACTGTAGAATGTTGCTATTATAAGCATTGCATAATTAATTAGAGTCCTTACGTTTAATATGCAAATAACAACAGGTTTAAGACTGACATAACACTTGTTAAGCGTCAGCATTAAAAAAGAAATAAAAGAAAGACATGTTTGCTTCTACTAGTAGCTAATGTACAAGGCTTTTTTTGTGTACTCGAATATGTATGCTATTTGAATTGTTTTTTATTTTCGTGTATTCGATTACACTGACCCATCCCTATTCAGGATTATTATAATTCAGTTTTAGAGTTGCTGTATGTTTGCTTGTGAAAAAATGAGTATCATTTGTACACACCACACACACACACACACGTACACACACACGTACACACACACACACACACACACACACACACACACACACACCACACAGACACACACACACACCACACACGTACACACACACGTACACACACACGCACACACACACTCACACACACACACCACACACACACACCACACAGACACACACAGACACACACACACCACACACACACACGTACACACATACGTACACACACACACACACACCACACACACCGACGCACACACACACACACACACACACACACTCACACACCACACACCTCCACACACACACACACACACACGTACACACACACACACACACGCACGCACACACACAGACGCACACACACACACACTAGGACAGAACAATACTGCAGCTTCTATTCTGCCACTGCCCGTTTGGGGACACAATGGGCCTTCCTGGCAAAGTCTGACCTCATTGCGGCTGGTTTCTCAGACCTCGATTAGCACTAATCTTGTACTACTTAATGTTAACTTAGATAAGGTTGTCCACAATTAGTGCAAATCCGGGTCTGTAAAACCAGCCACTAAAGTTTTTAAAAGTCTGCTTTGAATACATACAATATCCATAAAATTGACCATTATTGGTTTTGTCAAAAGTCTGGAAAAGTTTCATGAACACCATTTATAAATCAAAACATTGTGAATAGGCTATAGTATTATTTTAATATAATCAATTTCACTAGAACTGCAACCAGACCACTGTTAATTAGTCAACAAGATGGCTTAGCAACCCATTACACACGCCCACCACTGTGCATGAAAAAGTACCTCCTTCCACTTCCAAATGTGTCGCCTGGTTGCGGCCTCTGTGCTAAGTTTCTGTTTTTTCTTGCAATGAGTGGATCTTGCAAGGCCATAGATGATGCATCCACACGTTTAAAAACATGTAGAATGCTGGACAAGATCATGTGATGTGCAGATCTTAAGAGGCCATATGTACAGTAATACAGTACATCCAATAATTTCAAACACATTCAATTTTTGGGCTACAAATTGGTATTCAAGTACACTACAGTATGTCATATTTATTATTTTCATTGCTGGTATTTGTTAGTGCATATTCTCACTACATTTAAATGTGTGGATTCAGCTTGACTTGACTGTTTGGATTGACAGTGGGAACCTCTTTTAAGGCACCCTTCCTTTCAGATGTAACAACGACCTACATTTAATTGTAAATAACAGTGACTGTAACAAAAGCACCTAATAAGCACTATTAACCACTCAACTCCGGCTGTGGCGTGCATGACTCATGAGCAGCCAGGTTGAGAACTTGTATCCCAGTCAAAGCCATTCAATAAAACACATATAGAAGAGGATGGTAAACAGTAGATTCTTTACAGGGGCAGAGTTGCAGCAGGAGCGTTGATATAATGTTGCACACTAACTCTCCAAACAAAGCACTTCTTCAACAAGTGGGCAGTACTGGGAGGAAGTCATGTTACCATGCTATAATGATCCCTGTTAGTCAGGCACCTGGTGAGCTGAAACAGATGAGTGCAGGGCTGGCACATGTCCTCCAGGATCCGGTATCTTGCTTAATACACTGCTGAGTTAATAGGTATAAAGATGACATTGGCTTTGTGGTGGGATCAGAGGACCCCCTCTCACTTTTGGTTGTTTTGAGTTGCTGCAGTGTGGTATCCCAACTGGACATTCTAAATTGGAGAGTAAAACAGGGTTAAAATAATTGGATACTGTAAATTAATATATATATTATTGGGGCAGCAGTGTGGAGTAGTGGTGGGGCAGCAGTGTGGAGTAGTGGTTAGGGCTTTGGACTCTTGACTGGAGGGTTGTGGGTTCAATCCCAGGTGGGGACACTGCTGCTGTACCCTTGAGCAAGGTACTTTGCCTAGATTGCTCCAGTAAAAACCCAACTGTATAAATGGGTAATTGTATGTGAAAATAATGTGATATCTTGTAAAAATTGTAAGTCGCCCTGGATAAGGGCGTCTGCTAAGAAATAAATAATAATATATATATATATATATATATATATATATATATATATATATATATATATATATATATATATATATATATATATATATATATATATAATAAAGCTAGGAAAATGCCAAAAAGGCATGTTCTGGGTCTTAAAATATTTGTACACAGCTTTATACCCATCTTCGATATCAAGCTTTTCTTTTAAACACCCAAGTTTACATGCCACGCACGATTCCTTATTCTGCTTCATTAAGCCTCGCAGCTAGATTAAAGATCATTTTATATGCTGAAGGATACAAAGCTTTATATTCTGAATACTCTTCCTGCTAATAGCCACACAAATTACAGTACTTCTTCACAGCATATTGTATTGCTCTTCCCTACAGCATTATCAATCCACTTATTACATTTGCATTATTACTGTTACAGTCCCAGTCGTAGAATACATCTATTAAAATATATGAAGGCACACACATTAAAAATACACCTTACAGGCCATGCAAGGATTCCTAATGTAAGGTGGAGTGATTCCTATTATCAGTGCACTGAAGAAAGCATGCTTATCTCTGAGAGCAGTCAAAAAAACAGACTGAGATATCCATAGTGTCATTGTGGAGAGAAATAACAATACACACTGTACTGTATGAAGAGTCTTATCTTTATGTTTTCTCTGTTTCCTTGAATCTCAACTCAAGGTTACACAGCCTGTATCCTGAAAGACAACCAGTACCCCCTTTTTAAAACAAGATCTGGATTAAGCATTTGTCCTTTTCAAAGCTTTACCTATTGTCACTCCATGAGTCTTGCTGTCTTTGCCCCTGTGATACTGCTCTGAGCTGTAGCATTGCTATAAAAGGATGTCTTTTAAAATGAAACCTGCCCATGTGAAATGACATTCATAACAAAACTAGACAAAAAAACACATTTAATTTAAGACTATATTGATTGGGAATACTGCAGAAATGTGGATTTTATAGCAGGATTACATTACATTTGCAAATTTTATCAGCAGCTGAGATCCAACATCTTGGTTTGCACAGCCACAATCTTTGTTAAGAATGCCATTCAATTTTTCAGGCTTATGTAAATAACTGTCTTCAGAATATGAATGTTTTAGAAATGTAATGGACCCACAAAGAAATCGATGAGCCATAGAAAAGAAAAATCAAGTGTAGATCTATTCAAAACAATTGCAAAGCATGTTCAAGTGAGAGGCCTTATTGTTTTTTTTAAGATGCTGATGCTGGTGAGAGATTAAAGAAAGCAGAAAGTTCAGAATTATTGTCTACATTGACCAGAAGCATTTCATTGGATGTACTTTGTACACTGACAAAATTGAAGTATCAAAGAGGTTTGTAAATAGTTTTTCCCTTTTCAATTCAAAGAGCAATTTTAAATAGTCTGGAGACTTGTCAAGCAAGTAAATACACAGTATTACTTGATCTTGTTTTTACAGTCCAAATGGTGTATTGTAATAAAAAATAAAGATTTTACATCAATAGCAACTTTATGTATATATTTTAAGTTGAATGGACTTGTATTTCATTTTAGAAAACAAAATACCAATTAGAAAGAATCTTAGGAAACATAGCCATGCAGTTAAATTGTAAAACAGTGGGTAATTACAAATGATTTCTGCTATTACACGGTAACTGTTGTTTAATTACATATAATTGGCCTTGTGAACTACATTTTGTTATTTGATGTAATAAAGGCCATTACCATGCAACTTTACATGTTTTCTAAAGCATTAGCTATTGGTAAATACTAAACACCCAGTTATAACTATGTTATGCCACGTTTAATTTTAAAAAGGGTCAATAAAAGCAGGATGCATTAATAAGTCAGCCCTAGAGGAACACCAGCTGTATTAGTGAAAAGTTAAAGAGTGGAAGAATTTAGATCATAGATCACATAGTCTTCATTGACAGTAGACAATTGACTAAAAGCAGAAAATGGTTGCCTTTGGTAATATAAGTGATCTACACTGGGCAGTCATTTTCCCCAGCTTCACTACAAGTATTATGATCTGCTGTTGATAATTTCTATAAAACTGATTTGTAAAGATATCCCAATAAAATATTATCAAGGTAGCTATAGTTTATAAAATACAGTACAACATGGTCTGTCTGCATTCACTATTGTACAATATAAGAATATTGTTTTGCAACCCAGTCACTGTGTTAGGTAACATTAATTGTAGGGCTGGTCTAGACACATCGATTTTAGATAGTTATTGCACTGCTGGTTCTTGTATTAAATTACACTGTTACATTAGCCTTTTCGATCTGTAGGATAGGAACATTTCTTTTAGATTTCCAACTAAGATGCAAAGCTTTTGTGAACTGTAGTCTGAAAGGGGGGGGGGTTGTACTGACTATCTGGAGCATGCGTGGTTCTGCAGGAAGGGGGGCAGCAGCCTCGTAAGATCTGCCTGTCATTCATGGCAATGACACGGAGAAGTTAGGAGGAAGGTGTGTTGGCTTTCCTTCTCTCTGAGTGGTTGAGAGACGGGCCTTGGGGGGTTGCTCGGCCCATAAGAACTGCGCTTGGTTGTGCATTCGGGTGGCCATGACCGGGGGAAACCCAGTGATGCTAGCTGAGGAGGCGAGTGTAAACAAACACAGAGAGCGAGAGAATAAAATCAGGCAATCATGGCTAAGGAAGACAGCCAGCCTTAAATAAACTATTTATTAAAATATATGGTTACATACCCGAGGGGACGTGTGTTGTTATAGAGGAATCTTGGCCACCCCAGTGTATAGTGCACAGAAAAGCGTAGGACGGAGACCCAAGCTGACCGGCATAGCAGCAGTGGGGGCACTGCGTAAGCTACACTTATTTTGTAGTTTTATTACTGTGTTTTATTTTTCCTTTTCATTTCGCTTTTGGTTTTCATTATTATTTTTGAGCAGCTGTTAGTGCGCCTGCATATACCTGTGTTGGTAACCTGTGGTCCTGATTACCATTGCCGGTATACAGGCCATAGACAACAGCACCCTCTGCGGGCTAAAATAAATAAAAAAGAAAATAAATAAAACTGGGCACCTGTGCAGTGTTTTCAAGTTCAATCTTCTGTCTCCCGTGTCAGTGAATACCCCCACCCTTCCAGAAGTGGGATTCACTGGCACTGCGCAACCAAAGCAGTGCAAGAGCAGAGGGAGGCAGAATGGCCCCGCAGCAATTCGCCGCTATGATGGACCTCCTGCGCCAAACCCTAACGGAGGTAGTGCAGGGGGGTGGTCGACCTACGGGACTGGACCCAGGATTACTACAGCCGATGAAAATGACGGCAGAGGATCAACCCGTAGCCTATCTTGAGATCTTCGAGACTATGGCGATCTCTACCAGGTGGGCCCAGGCACAGAGGGCTAGCTACCTTCTGTCCCAGGTGACGGGGGAGGCGCAGGTGATGGTGAGGACCCTAGACCTGATGGCAATGATGGAGTACCCCACACTGAAAGCTGCCATCCTCAACCAGATCTTCTTTGCGGAGGAACACCGCAGGGCCATCATGCAACGCTTACAGGCCCACTCAATTCAAGTCCTTCTTTTGTGCCGTCAGGAGTTGGACGTGTATCTTAGCCTTGTGACCGATTTGTCAATGAGATATGAAGGTTCAGCTTTTTACGACAATCACAAATCTTTTTCGGCTAAGGCTGCTGCGATTCTGGAACAATTTAATATCAGAGTTAACTGGGGCATCGACAATGAGCTGTTTTGTCGCCACTTTGCCAACCTGAAAGTTTTTACTTGTATGGTTTGCAGCTCCAGCTTTCACAGAACTAACCTCTGCCCCCTTTCAGCCCAGTCCACTTTAAACCAGCAAATGCAACCTCAGTTTTCAATTAATTTACATCGCCAGTCATGGGTTCCTCATAATCCTTCTTTGCTCATTTACCCAGCCAAATCTAATAACAAAACACGGAGGCATGTTCTCTTTTCTGGCGGAAGACAAATCTGTAATAACTTTAATGAGAACGTCTGTGCATATTCCCCATTTACTTTTATCCACATATATTGTTTCTGTGGAGATAGCCACAGCAAATGCGTCTGTCCCAGACGCGCTCACACTGTGTCTGCGCAGAAATGACTAAGCCTTCCGTCCACCCCCATCAATATAGTAGCGATGGCGGTTGTTCTCATAGATCACCCAGATAGAGTTTTTGTTAGTTATATTATTTCAGGTCTGAACGATGGTTTCTCCACTGGTATCTTAACTCCTTCCTCTGTTTCCCACGTTTGCAGTAACCTAAGATTCGCTCTAAACGATCCTGATTCTGTTGATATTTTGCTCAAGAAAGAAACTTCCAAAGGTTTCATGATCAGCCCATTTCCTGAACCCCCCTTCCCGTCATTCTGTATTAGTCCACTGGGGGTCGCAACTCGCAAATATTCAGGCAGGGAAAGGCTAATCATCGATCTATCCTCACCTTATTCAGGTTCTGTTTCCAGGAACAGCCTAATTCCCCTTGATCAGTTTTCTCTACATTTATATAACTTATTTTTTTGTTAATAGCGATACGTTTCTTTTGATGCTCAGTATATACAGTCACCTCCAAATTTACTGGCACCCTTGATAAAGATGAGCAAAAAAGACCGTACAAAATAAATAATACCAGTACTGAGCTATATTGTAATTTTATATATTTGACTCTATCAATGATTCAATGGAATCAACCAAAATTACACATTTCTCAAATTATAAATTTATTTACAAAAAATTGAAGTGTCACAATTATTGGCACCCTTGTTTTCAGTACTTTGTGCACCCTCCCCTTGCAAGGATAATGGCACTGAGTCTTTTTCTATAATGTTTAATGAGATTGGAGAACACATTGGGAGGGATCTTAGACCATTCCTCCATACAGAATCTTTCCAGATCCTTGATATCCTTCGGTCTGCGCTTATGCTGCCCTCTTCAATTGAAACCACAGGTTTTCAATGGGGTTCAAGTCCGGAGACTGAGATGACCATTGCAAAATATTGATTTTGTGGTCAATTAACCATTTCTTTGTGGATTTTGATGTGTGCTTGGGGTCATTGTCTTGCTGGAAGATCCACTTGCGGCCAAGTTTCAACCTCCTGGCAGAGGTAACCAGGTTTTTGGCTAAAATGTCCTGGTACTGGGTAGAGTTCATGATGCCGTTGACCTTAACAAGGGCCCCAGGACCAGTGGAAGCAAAACAGCCCCATAACATCAAAGATCCACCACCATATTTTACAGTAGGTATGAGGTTCTTTTCTGCACTCGCATCCTTCTTGCAATGCCAAACCCACCGCTGGTGTGCGTGGCCAAAGAGCTCTATTTTCGTCTCATCTGATCATAGCACCCGGTTCCAATCGAAGTGCCAATGCCGTTTAGCGAACTCCAGGCACTTACGTTTGTTGTTTGCTCTCAATAAAGGCTTTTTTCTGGCAACCCTTCCAAGTAGCCTATTAGCATGGAGGTGGCATCTAATTGTAGATTTGGAGACTTGGTGACCCCAAGATGCAACCAAGTTCTGTAATTCTCCAGCTGTGGTCCTTGGATTTCCCTTTGCCTCCCGAACCATCTGCCTCACTGTGCGTGGGGGCAAGATACACTTGCGTCCTCTACCAGGCAAGTTTACCACTGTTCCAGTGGTTTTGAACTTCTTAATTATTGCCCTAATAGTGGTAAGTGGTATATTTAGTTTTTTAGCTATTGTTTTGTATCCAATGCTTGATTTATGAAGGTCAACAACCATTTGTCTCTTTTCATTTGTGAGTTCTTTGCCTTTACCCATGATGATGGATGACAAACGGATTTCATATGCGTGTTACCTCATTTTTATACCCCAGTGAAACAGGAAGCCATGGAAGGCCACAATACAGTTCCTTAAGACTGAGATGAACTTAAAGAAGTAGAAGCAGATTTAATTTTGTTTGATTTTATTTATAAGAATCTTTAGGGGTGCCAATAATTCTGACACTGATCTTTTTGAGAACATTTTTTATTGCTTGTTAATAAAAAAACTTTTTCTCTGAGCAATTGTATTAGAATAAAAGAATATGGTTTTCCCATATATTTGAGCATAAAATATAGCTAATTACCTGTGTTGTTTATTTTATAAAGCCTTTTTTCCTCATCTTTATCAGGGGTGCCAATAATTTTGGAGGTGACTGTATATATATATATATATATATATATATATATATATATATATATATATATATATATATGGTAAAGTGTCCAAACATCTGCATTTCCGTTTTGTATGCATCATTGTGGCAACGTTGTTTGATAAAATAATAAACACATCATTAACGTAAAATGATTTTGTCATGAAAAAAATTCTTATTTTTTTCTGAGCCATCATGATGTCCTTATATTTGTGTTTAGCCATTGTATTTTTCTTTTGTAAGCCATACCATTAGCATACATATAAGCTTTAGAATTAAACAAAGAAGTGGTAAATGTTATTAAAAAAGATGAGTTACTGAATGACTCCTCATGGGAAATCTTCCTGTGGTAGTATTAATATTTAATTTAAATAGCCAGTAAAGGCAAAAAAAAAATACATTTTTTGATGTAACGATTTATTTTGTTTTAACTTAAACATACAGCACCCTAACCTTCCGAGTACACTACACCTCAGAAATTTGGAAGAAAAAAAGATAATCAGTAAAATGCTTCTAAAATACAAGATCAATTTGGCAGATTCAAAATGGTTTTATCTATGAAAATAAATAATTTAGTGAACCAAAGTTTGACACCTTGTTTGATGAAAAGATTATGCCTCAAGGCACCTGCCAAATAGCTTCAGGGAACTGCAATGTTTCTTTGACAGTTAGAATACTAATACATGGTCATCAAACTGACAAAAAAAAAGATGAAATTATATCACCAGTTTGTATAATGAACCAGCATTCTATTAGTTTTCCTGCAAGGTTTTTAGTCCATTGACATTGAATGTAATTGACAAAAACTGTTAAAAGCAAAGCTGGAGACACAAAGCTGCATCCTCAGAGATTTTGCAATGTCTGAGCAATGGGTTCTGCAGGACATGTCAATTATAATGATCAATTTATTAAAGCAGGAGCAGGAGTTGTAACTCTGTCCCTGGTGTTGTATAACTTGTGTTAGTGACATTAGTCCCTGACCTAGTTACTCTGAATCAGTGCCATGTTTGCATGTTCCAGACAAAAATGGAGGTATTGACTGGTTGGATTGGAGAGATGGTGTACTTCAGAACCCGAATCAGGGTTGAAAACCGTTGATACAGTCAAGCCCCCTACTACAGTAGTACCCAGGAACATATTTTAATTGTATTTTGTACTTGAGGAAAATGTGGATTAATGGATGATGTTGCACAACTGTCAATTTCCATTGGAATTAACTAACTGTTTTTTTTATGATACTTGCTATAGTTTAAAAATAACTGTGACAGGGATGGCTGAGTGGTGACGTCAGGCCAGATGCAGAAAGAACAAGAAAGAAGCAAGTGCTGCAGGGCACAAGGTGCTGTGGCGCCGTTTATTTAAACAAAAAGAAAATAAAATATAATAAAAACAAAAAAACACTTGCTCGCGGAGCAAAATAACGGTTTTATATAAAACAAATCTCGAACATCAAAACACAGGTCAGGCTGGGCCGATTGCTTTCACCGATCCTATGTTTATTTTAATCTCTGTTTCTTTCTCCTCTCGTTCGCTCTGTTCATTCCTCCGAACACCCACCCAGATTGCAGAGAGCTGCAGGTTTTTATGCAGGTGACCATCTCCCGATTAGCAACAATTAACCATTTCATTAATTCGGGAGATGGCTACCTTCTACACGATGTTTTTAATTACTATTGGCAGAGGACGAGCTGTCGACCTCGCCTCTGCCAGAACACATTTAAATAAAAATAACAATTATAAAAAACTACATAAATTATAACAAAACACATACAAAATAACACACACTAAACACAGGGGCGGAGTGGTACCCCGTTCTAAAAGAAATAAACAAAATAAAAACAAAACAATAACGTGGCGGACGGCACCTCGCTCGCCCTCCACATACAAACAAACATTTGTTACAATAACATTGATGGATAAGACTTTTGACCCATAGAATATTTGTAATGTAATAAAACCTATTTATTGTGCAACAAAATGCACTGTTTTTACTACTAATCATGATTATAAACAAAAGTTGCATTTCTGACTGCTGGCAACATGTTTCAATGAGGCAGAGGTATTGCTTATCTAAGTGTAATTGATTGTGTATTGATATGTGAATTCATTTTAAAACTTATTGTAAGTCTAGAGTTATAAACCCAATAACTTTATGGTGCAAAAAAGTAGATTAGAAAGTGAAAATGCAATGCTTTCCAATCAGCTGTTCCTAGTTTATATGTTCTCAGTACAGCAGCAGGGGAACATTAATTTCACTCCTTTGTGTAAAAGCAGCCTTGCATACATCAAGCACAACACACCTAATCTAATACTTTGAAAGCCTCAATCTGTGTTTATGCATCTCTTTGTGCAGCTTAGGTCTATGCCCAGAAACAACTGAAAATAGGGTCTATAAATACTTTAAAAATGTAGGCATTCATTTTGAATATATTTACATTGGCTAGCAAAGCTCATGTATGTAGAGTATATACGGTACTCTTCGGCTACATGTGTCATTTTCTATACACAACAGGGGGAAAAAAACAAACATAGTTTCATCATTATAAAAAGATGTATAAAACCTAGTATGAAGTGTTAGCTGAAACAATAAGTGAAAATTCAAATTCATGGGGGATGCCGATGCATAAATAACACACACCTGGTTCATTCGTGTTTCTGCTGTGCCCTGTTGGCTTCTCAGGTCCCTGAACCACTCATTATAATGATGTGTGAACACACTCTACTGGGGCCACACCTATTCTTACAAAATGATCAGAAGCTTCATGACATGAAATACAAACCAAAACCTGAAATACAAGACTGATACAAGTAAAAAAAAAGTAAAAACTAAAATGCAAAGACAGAAAAAGTGGTACTTTTGGTTAATATAACAAAGTAATTTTTCGAAAAGTATAGCAGGGAACTTGTACAAGTGGCTGAATGACTAATGACGAATGATGTGGAAGTGTGTTCGCTGCATGATTGACAGGAGACTGAGACTGGAAGGTTGGGATTGACACGCCCCACAGGTGCTCAGGTTTATTTACATATAGACATACATACAGGAACCTCATGTGATACTACCAGTGATCTTCTCATCTTCTCCGCTAACAAATGGAGATCCCGCTTACACACCTGCCTGCTATACTGGGTGGGATCTACTAACTAACTCCCTGTCCCTTGGACAGTTCACCCAACTCCAACCTCAAACTATACACACGATCATTGATTCATTGCAGCTTTGTTTCCTGAACCCAGTCATTCAGCAGCACAGACGGACCGATGCATCAGCAGCAGTAGCACTCTGACCCCTATGGCTTTACAGCAGCCTTAATCTGTGCACTTGGGACCCTTTAAATTCTGAGATTTCTAGGCCTTTCTTAGGCCGAGGTGAATATACTTTCGTTTCACCAAATTGTTGCTGATATTGTTCGTGACTGTAGTGTTGTAACATAACGTGATGAGTTGAAGACCTGAAGTCACAAGTAGCCTGCTAACAATCCAAGCCTGCTTTATGGAGGGTTTTAATGGTTTTACTTGGTGCATAGTTTTAGGTGTTTTTAGGATAGGTTTTGTTTTGAAGGGGGGATCTTGTAAATTGTCTTATAAAGTAAGCTGTATTCAATTGTATCAATTCCTGTGACAAAGAAATCATTATTTTTACTTACCTGTTCATGTGGTTTTTGTACCCTGTGACAGGGTGACTCGTGGTCTGACGTCAGGCAGAAGCAGGAAGGGAAAATAAACTGACACCAGGGAGTACTGCAGGTAAAAGAAAGAATCGGCTGGCTGCCGTTTTTATTACAAACAAAAATAAATAAAATATTTAAACAAAAACACACTTGCGCTCGCAGAGCAAAATAAAAGGTTTAAACAAAACAAATCTCGCACACCAAATAATAAATAAACCATACAGGTCAGGCTGGGCAGTCGCTGTCACTGTCACTGTCACTGTTCCTGTATTGTTTTATCGTTTACGTTTCTTTCTCTCCGTTCTCGTTCACTCTCTCCTTCCAACCCCCACCCCGAACTGAGAGTGCTGCAGGCTTTTTATGTTGTGGCCGAGGGGTTTAACTAGTTAGTAATTATCCTATTACCCCTCGGCTACAATCTGCACGAGTTTATTAATTACTGTGTTGGACGGGGCTTCCCATCCACGTTACCAAATAATAAACAAAACGGCTACTCCATCATCTAAACATAATCATAACAATAAATACAAAAACAAAACCTGCGGCGCCTCGCCGTCATATAAAATACAATAAAACAAATAAACAATACAAAATAACACAGGGGCGGAGGGGGACCCCGCTCTAAAATAAAATAAACAAATCAAATGTACAGGGCACCTCGCCCTGTAACTACCCTCATTGGGAAGGTCCAGGTGGTCAGTTCGAAATCCAAACAACCTGTGGGCAAAAGGTAATTATAAAAACTTATACTTACCTGGAATTAACAGTATTGGACAGACCTGGGACTATAGTTGTATTTCATATTTTATTTGTAAACACTAACTATGTCAAATTGTTGACATATTTAAATAGATAATGCTCGAATAAATCAATTTTGTTTTAAATATTAAAATATTGCACAATGTTAATATTTGAAAATATTTACATTTTTTTTGCAGAAACCAAATACTATTTGAAAAAATTTAAATATATGTAAGTTATTTGAAATATATATATACAGTATATCTTCAACTATTCCTCAAAAACTAAAACCTAATTATTACCCTAAATGTATAATTATATACCAAGTCTTGTAATTACCACATGGTGGTTGAGGAGGATTTCTAAGGAGGAAAATGCTAAACATGTTCAATTCAATAACTTCAAAACAGGTCATTAAACCAGTGGTTAAAGATATTTCATTGTTTTCAAATATTTACCCACTGAAATAAAATATTCAAATATTTCAAATATTTCAATTAATTGATCAAATTGAGTGGTTAACAAGGACAAGGCTTAACCTGCTTAGATTGCAGGATAATAATTATGCTGCTGTATGTTACAGTTACATATTTAATAAGTATTTCAATGTATTTCAACTACATATTTAAATATTTTCAGATAATAATTGCTTTCCACAAACCATATTTAAATATTTTCAAATAATATTTACTTTCTGCAATCTGTATTTAATTATTTTCAAATAATAGTTACTTTCTGTAATCTGTATTTAGTTATTTTCAGTTATTTACAATTTGTATTTAATTATTTTCAAATAATAGTTACTTTCTGCGATATGTATTTAATTATTTTCAAATAATAGTTGCTTTTCACAAACCATATTTCTAACTATATTTATCCTAGGCCTGGTATTAGACCTTGACATCACCACATGAACTTTTTGAATTTTTTTTTCTTTAAATATCAAACACATAAAAACGTCAATGTGTGGATCTCCAGAGATTTTTGGTGGATCAAGGGGAAGATCTGAGAGTAATTGTGTGTAGAATACATAAATCTTTCTTACCCTCAAATTAATCTTTTACAAAAAAAGTCACACATACACTGATTCCTTTACTATTGTTTACTGTAGTAGAAAAAATATGTATTTAATTTGAATCGTTGTACTGCATCTCTTTTTCGTCTTGTGAGATCTTAGATTATTTTGTACAGATTTTTATGTGATTTTAAATATTTACATTGTCTAAATTTTCTTCAGAGACACATAACATCACAGGAATGTAAAAAATAGTGTGAGAATTTTTTTCTTTTTTTTTTACCATAAATAAAAATATTTTTCTCAGTTATAAGATTATATTTTTAGGTTATCTACACAGGACATACTTATTAGTCGTGTTAAAAGAAGTGTATTGCATTTTCATTTCCAGAATGGCTGCTGACTTCCACACAAGTGGTGTCTCTGCCTCGTTGGTTGTGGTGTTTGTAAAGCACTTCGGGGACACGAGTTCAACAAAGATGCTAAGAACTGAAGGCCAAAAATAAAATAAAAGTTGTTTATTAAAAAGATCACATGCAATCACCATACACATTAGTAATAATTGGTAATCCTTGTGTAGGTCTGTGGTTTAAAGCTTGGCTTGAAAACCGCACTGTTTAATTATTCAGTGTTCAATTCTAAGAATTGAAAGAAACTCAGGCTGACATTTCTCTGCTTTTGATATAACTTCACTTACTCTATGTTAAGTGTTTCTCAGTTAAGTTAGACCTTAATTACACCCAGCTCTCCCTATTTCCCATGGTCCAAGGGATTATGAGAAATTACTTCAAAGGCTATCCATACTGTGTACCAGCTTTTTAATACCTTTCTACTCGCTAGAAGCTGAGGGGGTGTGGTCCCGTGGTTAAAGAAAAGGGCTTGTAACCAGGAGGTCCTTGGTTCAAATCCCAGCTCACTCACTGAGTTGCTGTGTGACCCTGAACAAGTCACTTAACCTCCTTGTGCTCCGTCTTTCGGGTGAGATGTTATTGTAAGTGACTCTGCAGCTGATAAAGGTGTCTGCTAAATAAACAAATAATAATAATCTCTGCAAGCTTTAGAGACTTGTACACCATGAGATTTCCAACAAAGCAGTTTGCACTTCATGCTTTCTATCTGAGAAGCCAAAATAATTATAAACAATTAAGACAGTATAATATGAATGTTTTACAAGGCAATTATGCATTTTGAATTGAATTTACAATAAGTTTCAATTTAGATTTCTATTGAGATTTAAATGCGGATTCATGCATTTTTGAGGAATTAAATACCCATTTCATTGTTTTTGTTGTTTTTTTTCTAACAGCTTCACAGAAATAAACAGGTCTGAAAACTGCACTGGGCTGGAGGGCAGCCAGCTTTCTAATTACATTTAGCAGTACCGTGTGAAGTGGTGATTAGACACAGACACTTTAAAACAATATGTACACACAAGCAGGGTTTCTTTGCAATGTGTTATTGTTGGACTGTCAGCTCATTTGAAGACATATTGGCATTTGTTTAAGAGCAGGGTGTAGTGTCCACATTATAAATGCTTTGTTGATCGGGACTTATCTCAAGGATGTTCTTTACACTATGATAATTGCATACTATGTGGAAAAGTTACATATTATTTTTTGTTTTTCTTAAAATCCTAATGTTGAAATATCAGTAGAAAACATTTATACATAAAAGGGTCAACTAATTTAGGAATTCTCATTTAGTTCAGCGGACATAATGTAATGGTCAATAGGAAATGCATGATATCGTTTCCTTGGCAAACTGAGCACATGTGACTTTGTATAGTAATAATAATGGCACAACATTTATACAAAGCCCAATGTTTCTCCTCTAATTCCCCATAACAATGCCCTCACCACCACTATACTATGTTAACTATGTAGAAATTGAGTTTTGGCTACAACCCTGAAAATAATTCTAATATTGTAGCAACAGACTCCAGAACTAATCAGAATGATTGCAGAACTGATAATATAGAAAGGGACATCTACTAAAATACAACTATTGGACTGGCACCTGCTTTAAATAAAAATATTTAATCAAATCCCAATGATAAGACAATGGTTTTCAAACTTAATAAGAACACACCTGTCAGCTTTTATCTTGTCCTTCATTTTTTTAGAATTGTCATTGTCAAAACTGCAGAGTTGAAGAACATTGATCAACGTTTAATTAAACCGTGAATGTTAAGAACATAAGAACATAAGAAAGTTTACAAACAACAGGAGGCCATTCGGCCCATCTTGCTCGTTTGGTTGTTAGTAGCTTATTGATCCCAGAATCTCATCAAGCAGCTTCTTGAAGGATCGCAGGGTGTCAGCTTCAACAACATTACTGGGGAGTTTGTTCCAGACCCTCACAATTCTCTGTGTAAAAAAGGGCCTCCTATTTTCTGTTCTGAATGCCCCTTTATCTAATCTCCATTTGTGACCCCTGGTCCTTGTTTCTTTTTTCAGGTCGAAAAAGTCCCCTGGTTAGACATTGTCAATACCTTTTAGAATTTTGAATGCTTGAATCAGATCACTGCGTAGTCTTTTTTGTTCAAGACTGAATAGATTCAATTCTTTTAGCCAGTCTGCATACGACATGCCTTTTAAACCCGGGATAATTCTGGTCGCTCTTCTTTGCACCCTTTCTAGAGCAGCAATATCCTTTTTGTAACGAGGTGACCAGAACTGAACACAATATTCTAGGTGAGGTCTTACTAATGCATTGTAAAGTTTTAACATTACTTCCCTTGATTTAAATTCAACACTTTTCACTATATGTCCGTGCATCTTGTTGGCCTTTTTTATAGCTTCCCTACATTGTCTAGATGAAGACATTTCTGAGTCAACATAAACTCCTAGGTCTTTTTCATAGATTCCTTCTTCAATTTCAGTATCTCCCATATGATGTTTATAATGCACATTTTTATTGCCTGCGTGCAGTACCTTACACTTTTTTCTGTTAAATGTCATTTGCCATGTGTCTGCCCAGTTCTGAATGCTGCTGCAACAGTGTTTGCCACTCCTCCTATTTTTGTGTCGTCTCCCAATTTAACAAGTTTGCTTACTATACCAGAATCAAAGTCATTAATGTAGATGAGGAACAGCAGAGGACCTAATACTGATCCCTGTGGTACACCACTGGTTACCTCGCTCCAATTTGAGGTTTCTCCTCTAATCAGTACTTTCTGTTTTCTACATGTTAACCACTCCCTAATCCATGTGCATGCATTTCCTTGAAAGTTTGAGAATTAATCTTTTATGCAGGACTTTATCAAAAGCTTTCTGGAAATCTAAATAAACCATGTCATATGCTTTGCAATTATCCATTGTCAATGTTGCATCCTCAAAAAAATTAAGCAGGTTAGTTAGACACTATCTCCCTTTCCTAAAACCATGCTGACTGTCTCCCAGGATACTGTTACCACATAGGTAATTTTCCATTTTCGATCTTATTATAGTTTCCATAAGTTTACATATAATAGAAGTCAGGCTTACTGGTCTGTAGTTACCTGGTTTGGTTTTGTCTCCCTTTTTGTGGATCGGTATTACGTTTGCTATTTTCCAGTCTGTCGGTACAACCCCTGTGTCAAGAGACTGTTGCATGATCTTGGTTAGCGGTTTGTAAATAACTTCTTTCATTTCTTTGAGTACTATTGGGAGGATCTCATCCGGCCCAGGGGATTTGTTTATTTTTAAGAGCTCCTAGTCCCTTTAACACTTCTGCCTCTGTTATGCTAAAGTTATTCAAAACTGGATAGGAACAGGTCAACATGTGGGGCATGTTGTCCGTATCCTCCTTTGTAAAAACCTGTGAAAAGTAGTCATTTAATATATTTGCTGTTTTATTTCCTATGATTTTGCCATTTGTGTCTCTTAGACATTTAACCTTCTCTTTGAATGTTCTCTTGTTGTTATAATATTGGAAAAACATTTTTGAAGTGGTTTTAGCCCCCTTAGCAATGTTCATTTCTATCTCTCTCTTGGCCTTTCTAACTTCATTTTTGACTAGCGTTTGCAGTACCAAGTACTCTTTATGTGTGCCTTTTTTGCTGAATATTTTTTTTAATTGATCTATTAAACCATTTTGGCCATTTTGTTTTAGATTTAGATTTGTCTACTTTTGGGATGTAATTGTTTTGCGCCTCTAGTACTTCATTTTTTAAAAACAGCCATCCTTTTTCTGTGGATGTTTTCTCTATTTTACTCCAATCTACTTCTTAGTCTCTGTTTCTTACCTTCATAGTTTGCTTTTCTAAAATTGTAAACCTTAGCTTTAGTCATTACTTTTTGGATTTTAAAAATCACTTCAAATGAGACCATGTTGTGGTTTGAGTTTGGCAATGGCTCTCTGACCTCTGTTTTAGTTACTCTGTCTTCATTATTTGAAAAGACTAAGTCAAGGCATGCCTCCCCTCTAGTCGGTGCCTTGACAAATTGTGTTAGGAAGCAGTCATTTGTCATTTACACCATTTCAATTTCGTCCGTCGTGCTCCCCATCGGGTTTTCCTATTTTATATGTGGGAAGTTGAAATCCCCCATTAGTATGGCTTCTCCTTTGCTACACGCATTTCTAAAGTCATTGTATAACAGATTAGTTTGCTTGACATCTGAGTTTGGCAGTCTATAGCATGCTCCTATTATTATGCCCTTTGAATTTTTGTCCATTATTCTGACTCATATTGATTTGCTGTTGTTTTCTTCATCCAGATTTAACACCTGGGCTTCAAGACTATTTCTCATGTATAGTGCTACCCCTCCACCTCTTCTGTCCTGCCTGTCTTTCCTATACAGTGCGTACCCACTAATATTATATTCGTCTCCATCACTCTCAGACAACCAAGTTTCTGTAACACCTATCACATCGTAGTTACTTGTTAGTGCAGTAGCTTCAAGCTCTAACATTTTGTTTCTGAGACTTCTAGCATTAAGATAAATACATTTAATAGCTGTCTTACTTGAGTTGTTGCCCTTGTTTTGATGTGGTCTCCCTTATGTTTTTTTCTCCCCCCTTCCTTTCTAGTTTAAATGCTTCTGAACCTCCTCAAGGATCCTTTCTCTGAAAATACCACAGTTTTGGTCTTGCCTTTTAATTTCCTTCCGAGCTCTCTGAATTTGTTTTGCAGGGATCTTGGCCTGTCTCTTCCAATATTGTTTGTACCGATGTGGACGACTACTACCGGGTCATCTCCTGTTCATTCTAGGAGCCTGTCCACGTTCTCAGTGATGTGCCTAACAGAGGCTCCTGGAAGGCAGCACACTGTTGTAGTAAGGGGGTCCAAACTGCGAACTGAACTTGCTGTGTTTCTCAATATGGAGTCCCCAACAATCATGACCTCCCTTCTTTTTGCTGTCTGGCCAACACTGTTTATAGGGTCCTGGATGTTGTTCCTTTCATTCTGTTGATGTTGGTTTTGTTCATCTAAATTTTGAAGTGGCTCAGATTTGTTGGATATTTAAGCTTTTGTTGACTGCATAAGTCTCTGCTCTTTCAAGATCGATTCCTTAACCAGATAGCAAGGTTCTCACATAATCTTGCTACTAAGGCCAACACAACAGCTGCTCACCAGTTTTGTGGGAAACAGAAACAGCACAAAGCTATTTTTGTCACATTATCCTGTTTTAGAAACCATTTTGTATATTGCACAGGCAAGGAATTACACATAATTACATTTACTTTACCTAGTGTAAACATTCCCATTAATTGGCCTAGGCATTACTGCCAGAGGCCATTAACCACAGGTAGTCAGTTACAAATTAAGAGTGGCAGGTGATTCATATATGTCTAGGATAATGTTTTTTGGGAGGTGAAGGAGGATGAAAACCATTGTCATTTTAAATGGGGACTGGGGTTCTAAACGTGAAAGAAGTATGCATATCATGTGCTTTCAGAATACCTATAGAAGACACTAATCACTGGATAGACCCACTTGGAATACAGACTAGAAATACTGTAGAAAAATACTGCGCCATGCTATATGCTAAGCCATACAATTAAGACTGCCAAACAGGGCTACATAAGTTTAAATGGTGTACTTCAGAAATTGAACTCTAAGTATCCCAGCATTGTAACATGATTAACCTGCCTCAAGTTAGATAGGGAATGTAATGGTGTAGTTATAACTCCACAACTGTTTTGTTTTCCTTTTTGTTCTGTGTTTGTTAAATAAAGACTGTGTCAGAAAAGACTACACCTGCACATTGATGGCACCTTTGCTAATTATTTCTCAGCTGTGTAAAACCTGAGAAGCTCACTGCTATACCACGGGTGCAATTCATGTTAGTGCCCATTAAATAGCAGACATTTTTTTTCAATACACTGTGTACTACTCAATACAAGCTTTACTGTTTGCCTTGTGTTGCAAAAATACATTATTCTTTCTGGATGCAGATCAGGGGTTTTCACTGTATTATATTGCCATGCTGCAATTTAAAGCAACCAGCTCACACTAAGCACAAACAGATGGATTCATCATTTCGTAATACAGCACATCAGTCCCATATCGGTGAAATGGGATTCCACAGGAAATCTATGTGGGGATCAGCATTTAGCTAATTTCCATATTAACTGTACAAACTTTAAAGATAACCCCAATTCAGGTTTTACTGCAAACTCTTGTTTTTCCCAGTGAGAGGATGCTGGCGCAGTGTGGCTGCCGCTTCTCTACCAGGGTTTCCTATTAATTCCTCTAAGACAATAGGAAATTTTACTAGTTTTAATGTATTTAATTGTTTTAATGTATTAAATAGTTTAACACTTTTAACTTTACTTGGATAGATACCAATTATTATCTGAGTCTTGTTTGAATGGACT
This sequence comes from Acipenser ruthenus, assembly GCF_902713425.1. Lineage (NCBI taxonomy): Eukaryota > Metazoa > Chordata > Actinopteri > Acipenseriformes > Acipenseridae > Acipenser > Acipenser ruthenus. The sequence continues at coordinate 106,233,898 of NC_081189.1, read as the reverse complement.
GACTGTTTTGCTGCATACCTGTCTATCTGCGATAGCTACAGGCCTGCCTGCCTCAGTTAAATGGATCAGCCCGTGTGCTATCTACTGCCTGTTTCACCGATACTTTTGACGGTGGCAGTTTCACCTGTCTGTGCTTTGCTTGCAATCCTGCCCAGTAGCCAGACTTGTTGCTGACTATCTGCCCAGGACTGTAACTGTGTCTACTTGCAGTCCTGTATGCTTCGCTGGAGCTGTTGCTGACTGCCTGCCCGTAATTTTATAGTGAATTACTGGACCTGCTGATATCGGCCCGCTCGTGGCAATAGTGGTCTCTGCCTGGGATTGTGGCAGCTTCACCTGTCCATGTTTTATCTGCTATCTTGTCTGCATCACTGGACCTGTTACTAGCCACCTGCCGTGACTGTTGCATTTTTTGCCTGTGGTCCTGCTTGCCTCACCTGTCTGCTGCTGTTCGTCGGCTTGTGGCTGAAGTGGCTCCTGTTTGCCTGTGTTGCCTGACTGCTTGCTCGACCAGGACATCAGCCTGCCATAACGGGTCACAACTGTTTCCCTGTCGGTGACTGCTGTGCTGTGTCCTGCCTTCCCTGTGATTGGACTTATCCTGACTCTGCTGCAAAGATCTTTGTCAGTCTGACTACTGATTTAGCCAGGGGCCCTGGTGCTGGTCTTGGTAGTCTACGCAGTTTTCCAGCTACAATGGATTCAATACACAGGCGATTAATATTATCTAGGTCTGCATACTCGTTCCTTAGCAAATAAGGCTCCATCATTGAATTAATTTATTACTGATCAGAATTTAGATTTTTTATGCCTTACTGAAAAGTGTCATCAACAAAATGACTCTGGTTAAACCCGGTAGCTACCTCTGGGTTTTTTAGAAAAGGCTCGTTCTGCAGGTCATGCTTGATTTTAATCTAAGACCTCTATTTGTCCCAGTTTTCAACTCATTTAAATACCTGGCTTTTAAGTTACTTTTCCCCTTGCCTCTGGTTGTGGTTCTTATTTACCGTCCCCCCCCCCCCCCCCCCCGTACAAAACAGCTAATTTTTGAATGAGTTTTTTGACTTACTATCATTTATATGCCCACATTATAATAGGATTCTGCTCACAGGGTGTTTTAATATACATGTCGAGTCGAAGAATGGCACCTTGTCAATTGAATTCCTGGCACTCTTGGATTGCTTTGGGTTTACACAGTGTGTAAATGTTCCAATTCACATCTTAGACCTAGCTATTACTACTGCTCTGCCGGGCTTCAATCTGCAAGCCCTTGATTTGGCCATCTCGGACCATAAGGCTATTCTTTTTTGATCTGGAATTACCATTAACCTTACTTAAAACTAAGCGTACTGTTAAATTCCGTAACAAAGTCAGTCAGTTCAACTGCATTTAATGAGGCTATTTTATCCACACCTCTTTTTGATAATCACCCTCATGTACTGGAGGATATGGTAATGTCTTACAATACAAGTCTGCTAAATGTCTTTTATTGTTTAGCCCCAGAGAAGACACATCTAGTTTCATACACTCGTTGTTCACCTTGGTACAATGATAAGCTACGCTCTTTGAAAGCAGTAGGGTGCAAGTTTGAACACAGGTGGAGGGACACGGGCCTAAATGTTCATTTTCAGGCTTGGAGGCAAAGTTCTCCTCTAGGGATGCGATTAACCAGGGCTTGAATTTCATTTTTGTGTCCTGGGGGATTTCCCCCCATATGCAGCAGCCAAAGCGGGGATTCCAAAATTTTAGGGGGGAATGGCAAAAAAAAAAAGAAAAGCACTTTTGCATATAAAAAACTATATATATATATTTAATATCGTATTTAAAAAAAATTTTTTTTACATATACTGCAGTGTACTGAGTTTCTATAATGCTTAAAGATAGCGGCCGAGAATCACATACGAGAGAATAAAGTCTTGCGGCACTTAAAATATCCAGCACTACTTTTTGTATGTATTTATTTTAACCAGAACTACTCAGAATGCGGCTCATAGTGCTTTCGTCACTGACACCCACTTCCTTAGAGACTGTTGTGGCGTTTCAGGCATTCTAAATTGGGTGGAAAATACAGTAGCTTGGTTTCTTAAAATATCTCTGCGACTGAAAGTTGCAGATATGCGGGAGCAACTTGGAAAATGTGAGATTCCCACAATCCCACGCTGAAATTCAAGCCCTGTTAACACAGCGAGATCATCCTTTTTTTCTAATTTTATTAAGGATGGCTGTGGTAATCCTAGGCGTCTTTTTTCAACAATAAATTGAATGTTACAGCCAAATTGCAAGCCCTTACTATCTGGTTTTATGGATCACTGTAAAAAATTCCGAATTTTTTCAAGCAAAAATCGACAATATTAGACTTTTAGCTCTCACTACCAGTACTGTTTTATCACTGTTATATCTGAGTTTATGGGGACCCCTTTGAATTTGTAAAAGTAACTCCATCAAGCCTGACTGAAATGGTTGCTAAAATGAAACTTACAACTTGCTTCCTGGATCCTGTTCCAGCTTCTTTTCCAATATTAAGTCCTGTGGAGACCAAATTATGAATGAGTTCTCAGATTTTTACCGAGGCAAAAATCTAATTATTATCTAAAAAAAAATCTGCATATATGATACAAAGGTGAAAGTTATCACCTCATAGAGCCTGGAGAGTATTAATGCAAACTGCAAAGCAATATACATCGCTAACTCTTTTTACCCAGTGACTTACCTTGAATGACATCATACTGGTAAGACTGGTGCTGCTAATACTGGGACTTATAAGACTGGAACTGGTAAGACTGGTGCTGCTACTGCTGGACTTATTTTCAGCTCTTAGACAGTTGCATATTTCAAGTTACTTATAAAATGACTGGGGGTTGTGAACCACTGCACTACATTATTAGATACACTCTGGTTGTAATGTACTGTTTGAATTACTGTTTTAAATATGCATTTACATGAAAAGAAATTAAGGCAATGTTATACATGAAAATCTATGGATTTATTTTTCTAACATTTTCACTGTATGCAAATGCTGGTATTAGTTAGGCAAATGAAAGGTTCTTTTCTTGCATAAAAAGGCTCAAAATATACCTGTGTATACGCTACTGAGGATGAGACAATGAGCAATCTTTTGGTTATTACGAGCTAACCCAACAAGCAAAAATATTAGACAAATACAGGCTGGTGTTGACAAATTTGCTAAGATGAAATCAAGACGCTATCCCCTTTTATTTTAGTTTATTCATGATTATTTGTGTAAACATGTTATTTAAAACTTTGCTACGTATTTCTTCTTTCAACATTCACAGGAATGTGGTGCTTATTTAGCAGTTTATGTTCATTAGTTTATATTTAGGGCTTCTGTTTTTCAGGTTTTATTAATTCTATTTTTCGGTGCTTATTTTTAGCTATTTTCAAGTTTTATGTAAATCGTTTTTTTTCGGGGCTTTCATTTTTCATTTAATTTTGTATGAAATGAGTGTTTTTGGTTACTTTCCAAAATGCTTGAGCGTTTTTTTGTGTGTGTGTGTGTGTGTGTGTGTGTGTGTGTGTGTGTCAAAATATGTATAGTAACTCGACAGTACTTGCACACTTAAGTTGTACCTTCTTTCCTTTGCTGTCTTCCACAATGAAATCCCTATGGTCATGTGCACATTCTTTGGGGTTTTTTGTGTGTAAGCATTTATGTACATTTCGCCACAATTCTGTTTTAAATCCTCAGTGTCTTAACTGTAATACAGCTTTAAATCCCGCTAACAAGCCTCCATCCTGATTGTAATCTCATTTTAAATCTCGCAAGCGGAGTCTCCAATAGAAATGTAGGAATGTGCTGTCACTCAGTAGTTGGGACAGGTTTAAAGTATTCAGAACTAATCAATGATAGATACAAGTCAGGAAGGCGGGACATTGCCCAACAGCACAGGGAAATATATTTATTATTATTTTTGTAGTAGGTTTTATTTTTTTAAATGTGAAAAGGGTAAAGTCAACGTGAATAGATTAACCATTTCCACAGTTTTTACTGTGTTTTCCGGTGTTTATTGGCTATCCACGAATTTAATTTTTTTTTGTATCGGGGGTGTTTTATCGGGTTTTATCGGTTAAAACTAAATTCTAACTAAATTAAAACTAAACCCTTAATTGAACTAATAATTTGCTTAATTAGATCTTTTTTTTATTGTTTTCAGCTTAAACAGTTGCAGAGTTCAAGTTACTTATAAAATGTTATAGCTTGCTTAAAATCTGCAACTGTTTAAGAGCTGAAAACAAGTAAAAAGGTCTAATTAGGCAAATTATTAGTTCAATGAAGAGTATAGTTAAGTAATTGAGAGCTCAGCTGGAATGTAAACCAGCAGACACAGCAGGGGGTCCCCAGGATCGGCTTTGAGAACCCCTGCTCTAAAATAAAGAGTTAAGCTGCATTCTTCCCCATCTCTTTTTGTAAAGCCCATGCATGACAATTATTTTTTAATGGACTGAGAGTAGTCTAATGTCTCTAGCTGCTACTGTAAAATGATTGAAAAATAATTATGCTGTACCACTATTTGTTTAATGTAGCAGTAGTTACAGTATGTAACTAAAATATTTACTTAACTGGGATATTGAAAGCTGGCAAGAGACCAATTCTGTTAGCGTTAAAGCCTTTATCCACTATAAAGAACAAACGTATAAAATGAGATTTAATGGAACGACATTTTCGAGTTTCTTATAAACCAGTGGCGTGCTTTAGAAATAATTGCATTGCGCATTTTGTATAATTTATTTTAAGAATAAGAACGCTATCTCCTTGTAAACTGGTCCAATTATTGCCTGTTTTTTTTCTCATTCATGATGCTATTTGGGACAGAGAATGTTCAATGTTGACACAGCTTTACCCCACCACCCCGAATGTTTCTGAAATGACGTCCCTGATTAGGAAAATATATACAATTTTTTTTTAAATGTGTCGCCAAACAGTGAATTTATGGACTGAATTACCTCCAATTCTTCTAGCCCATGGCATCGGAGCCATTGCAAAAAAATACAAGACATGAAAAGTACTAAAAATTAACAACTATTACACCGTGTAACAAATTTTTTTTTTTTTTTTGGTTCCTGGGTAGTAAGTGTTATTTCCTAATTTCTTATGCCTCAAAAGTATAGAAAATGGCTATTATTCCCCACAAACTTTGCTTTTGTGACCAGGAGTGATATTTTGAAATTTACCTATTTCCAATGAGAAAACGGGCGAATTTGTGTCTTTTCGTTCACATAAAGTCAGAAAAAAACAACATATGAATCCAAATTAACATGTATTTATACTAAAGTAATACAAAAATGACTACAAAAGATTTAGAAGTGAGTAGTTTTTCGAGATTTCCGATTATACTGTAAATCACTTTCACGAATCAGCCCCCAAATGTAGTCTCCCATCATGTTCTCGTTGTCATGCTGATGCGGCTTGGAACAGCTTTGTCGCAGTGGTTCGGGGCTTCCTGGGCAATCACAAGGCCGAAAACTATGTGGAGCTGGTTGAGACTCTGGTGAAGAACTACGGCACAATGGGCTGTAGGATATCCCTCAAAGTCCATATCCTTGATGCTCATCTTGATAAATTCAAGGAGAACATGGGAGCGTACTCGGAGGAGCAAGGCGAGCGCTTCCACCAGGATATACTGGACTTTGAACGCCACTACCAAGGACAGTATAAAGAGAACTTGATGGGAGACTACATTTGGGGGCTGATTCGTGAAAGTGATTTACAGTATAATCGGAAATCTTGAAAAACTACTCACTTCTAAATCTTTTGTAGTCATTTTTGTATTACTTTAGTATAAATACATGTTAATTTGGATTCATATGTTGTTTTTTTCTGACTTTATGTGAACGAAAAGACACAAATTCGCCCGTTTTCTCATTGGAAATAGGTAAATTTCAAAATATCACTCCTGGTCACAAAAGCAAAGTTTGTGGGGAATAATAGCCATTTTCTATACTTTTGAGGCATAAGCAATTAGGAAATAACACTTACTACCCAGGAACAAAAATTGTGTTACATAGTGTTATTAATCGTTATGATGGCGGGGGTGGGGTTGGGGGTGGGGTGGGGTGGGGCCTTTCCTTGCCTTGCCTTGCCATTGAGCAAGAAAAACATTGATTTATCAAAACGTATCGCAGCTAAACATCACACAGGACTGTTAACATAAAAACTCAATTAATATAAGAAGAAATAAAATCACAAAAAATTCTTACCTAGATTTGGCTTATTCTGAAAGAAATGCGTTAAGATCGGTTTCTTCGTTTTAATCTTTGAGTATGTACAGTACCAAACCGTCCACTAAATAATATACAGCAGTTGGTGCTCAGTGGATTTCTGCGCAACTAATGATGTCATTGTTTGTCAGACATTTCCGTGTGATAAACATGGCTAATATACAGTCACCTCCAAAATTATTGGCACCCTTGATAAAGATGAGCAAAAAAGGCTGTATAAAATAAAAACAGGCAATGAGCTATATTTTATGCTCAAATATATGGGAAAACCATATTCTTTTATTCTAATACAATTGCTCAGAGAAAAAGTTTTTTAATACATTTTTTTCTCAAAAAGATAGGTGTCAGAATTATTGGCACCCCTAAAGTTTCTTATAAATAAAATCAAACAAAATTAAATCTGCATTAACATTCTACTTCTTTAAGTTCATCGCAGTCTTAAGGAACTGTATTGTGGCCTTCCATGACTTCCTATTTTACTGGGGTATAAAAATGAGGTAACACGCATATGAAATCTGTTTGTCATCCATCACCATGGGGAAAGGCAATGATCTCACAAATGAATAGAGACAAATGGTTGTTGACCTTCATAAATCAGGCAATAGGTACAAAACAATAGCTAAAAAACTAAATATACCAATTACCACTATTAGGGCAATAATTAAGAAGTTCAAAACCACTGGAACAGTGGTAAACTTGCCTGGTAGAGGACGCAAGTGTATCTTGCCCCCACGCACAGTGAGGCAGATGGTTCGGAAGGCAAAGGGAAATCCAAGGGCCACAGTTGGAGAATTACAGAACTTGGTTGCATCTTGGGGTCACCAAGTCTCCAAATCTACAATTAGATGCCACCTCCATGCCAATAGGCTATTTGGAAGGGTTGCCAGAAAAAGCCTTTATTGAGAGCAACCAACAAACGTAAGTGCCTGGAGTTTGCTAAACGGCATTGGCACTTCGATTGGAACCGAGTGCTATGGTTAGATGAGACGAAAATAGAGCTCTTTGGCCACGCACACCAGCGGTGGGTTTGGCGTCGAAAGAAGGATGCGTGTGCAGAAAAGAACCTCATACCTACTGTAAAATATGGTGGTGGATCTTTGATGTTATGGGGCTGATTTGCTTCCACTAATCCTGGGGCCCTTGTTAAGGTCAACAGCATCATGAGCTCAGTACCAGGACATTTTAGCCAAAAACCTGGTTGTCTCTGCCAGGAGGCTGAAACTTGGCCGCAAGTGGATCTTCCAGCAAGACAATGACCCCAACAAAATCCCACACATCAAAATCCACAAAGAAATGGTTAATTGACCACAAAATCAACATTTTGCAATGGCCATCTCAGTCTCCAGACTTGAACCCCATTGAAAACCTGTGGTTTCAATTGAAGAGGGCAGTCCATAAGCGCAGATATCAAGGATCTGGAAAGATTCTGTATGGAGGAATGGTCTAAGATCCCTCCCAATGTGTTCTCCAATCTCAAGGGGAGGGTGCACAAAGTACTGAGAACAAGGGTGCCAATAATTGTGATACATTTTTTTGGAAATAAGTTTATAATTTGAGAAATGTGTAATTTTGCTTGATTCCATTGAATCATTAATAAAGTCAAATATATTCCACAAGTTGGAAAATTACAATATAGCTCAGTACTGGTATTATTTATTTTATACAGTCTTTTTTGCTCATCTTTATCAAGGGTGCCAATCATTTTGGCGGTGACTATATATATATATATATATATATATATATATATATATATATATATATATATATATATATATATATATATATAGGTGCTTGATGATCACTTGATTTTGTAATATTGATGAATAGTAAATTCATAACAATGGTAAATAGTGCATACATGTAATATACTTTTTTTTATTTAATCAAAGTACAGTTGTATAATATTTTGTTGTAAGAAAAAAAAAATATATTTTTGTTTTTGCAACTTCAAACAATACGGGACAATTTGTATTCCCTAATGCCACAGTGCGACTGCAACTTGTTTTTCCACCGATACCGAACGTTTCATCTGTGTTTTGGTACTCCAGGAAATGTCTCAGTCTGTGGCAGAGGAACAGAATGATGGGCCCAGGTGTAGGTTTTTTGTGGGCCCCCTTCAATTTACACTTTTGTACTCCACTTTTGTGTTTTGGAGGCATATATTTCCAATTTAAAATAAACTATTGGAAATCACAAAATAAATCAGATTGTATGTGGCGTAAAATCGCGAATGGGAGTCAAGCTGTCTTCACTCACTCTCTCCTATGCTATACAGTTGACCGTGTTGCACCTGTGTGACGTATTTTAATTGTGCATCGAGTCCTGAGGCCCTGTCAGAACTGCAGAAAGGAGAACACGTCGGGCTAGAACACGCCTGTAGAATGAATGAATGAATGAGTGAATAAACTGATTTTTTAATGAATAACCACCGAGGTGGATGACCATGAAAATGAATACATTGATGATATAATGATTTCAACTTTTGATCTTGCCTGCTGGGGCCCCCTAAGTGCGTGGACCCCTGTGCAACTGCACTGGCTGCACCGGCTATTCCTCCACCACTGGTCTCAGTAAATTACAAAGATGCATATACGACTCCTTAGACATGCGTACATTTTTAATCCAGTCATTTGGAAAACACTCAAGTCGTTCCCATGAGCCTTCTGGTCGGAAGATCGCCCACATGTTTCAATCTACCGTCATGGTACTGCAGATCGTCGCCACTGTATTTAGCAGTGTAGAAAAAGCAAAATAACGTCTCCGCTGGTTTTGCAGAAAACAGCATAGCTGTGCTTGACGAGCTCTCGATCGATTACGTACAGCACTTTCTTCCAAAAGCATAAACAAAAACACAGCCTCCATGTTGTCACACAAAACCTCACGATCGGCATGTAATGATGGCCCGAGTTCAGTGGTTTGTTTAAACAGGAAGTGCACTCACTTCAGTAATGAAGTGAAGTAAAGGTGTGTGTGTGTGTGTGTGTGTACAACAAACAACTGCAGCGAGTGACGTTTATAAATACGGTTGTCAAGCCAACTGCATTGTGTGTTTACGAATGCATTGTGTTTACAACCAAACCCCTTACAAGAAGATATCTTCAGCCACCTTTCGGATAGCGCTTAGAGTAACCGGCAAAGCTCTAAGTTCCTCTGAGTTTAAGTTTTCACCATCCAAGCTGACGACAAGGTAAACAGACAGCCCTTGTTTTATCCCCTGATGTGTTGGCATTGAACTCTGCTGGGGAGAAAAGGGACGTGAATGACTGCTGTGCTGTAAGTAGTTCATCTTGGGTAGTCTGTCGGGACTGTACTATAAAATAACATTTACTTACTAAGGTGGGTGTACATTAGTTTGTATTACATCCTTGATTGAGGTTGCAGTCTCTTCTGGGGTGTCATGTACATAGGCAGAGGTGCGTGTTTCTTTATTTTTTGAGCAGGGGTAGAAAAAAAATACCTTTACGTTTCTCTTAAAAAGCTGATATTATTATTTATTATTATTATTTATTATTATTATTTATTTCTTAGCAGACGCCCTTATCCAGGGCGATTTACAGTTGTAAACAAATACATTTCAAGAATCACAGTACAAGTAATAATACAATTAAGAGCAAGATAAATACAATGACTTAGGTTCTAGCAAGTACAAGTATGACAAAATACGATTCAATAATGCAGCAGAAAACAGTGTCAGTGATAGTTGCATCAGGATATAATTAAATACAAAATACTACAGATTAAATAACACTTGACAGATTACAGTACTCTAAAGTACAGGATTAAATGCAGTAAAATAGGGGGCAGATAAGAGCAAGTAAAGCGCATTTAAGGAAGAGTGATAAGTGTCCAGGGGGAAAAAAGGAGGAGTTCTACAGGTGCTGTCTGAAGAGGTGAGTCTTGAGGAGGCGCCGGAAGGTGGTCAGGGACTGGGCAGTCCTGAGTGAGGCATAAATTCGAGGGTGTTAATTCGAAGTAATACGGTACTTTTTAATTCTGACTGTTGTATGTGTCTGATTTTACTTGTAAAGCTCTTTAAGATGTACCACATGAAAAGAGCTATATAAAATAAAGATTATTATTATATTATTATAAACAATAAGACATTTGGAATTTATGCATGGATACAAATCCATGCTTGGGGATCTCAAGCACAATAGAAAGAAACGCTGATGTACAGGTAAGTAAGCTGGGCTGAGTTGAGTGGGGGACGGAGGGGGGTGATTCTGGGACGCCAGAATCACCGTCGAGCCCTCTTGAGGTGTCGTGGTCTAGTCGAGGAAACACTGAGGATGGAAGGTGCCCACTTGAAGACCCCAGAGATGTACCCTACTTAGCTCAATCCAGACGGTTGTCATGCTGATGCGCTGGGGAGGCCACACTGTGGTTGATCCCCAGAGCCGGCATCGCAGCCGTTGTGTGTGCTGATGCGCCAGGGAGGCAAAATAAGCTGATCCCTGGAGCCAGCATTACACTTTAGCCATTAACACCAGACAGAAGGATATCTACATCATCATATGGAAGGAAACGTAAATGGATGGAGACACATATGGATCACATTAGTTTACTGTAAAGCTACATCTTAGTTGGTGCTTATCTTGGCGAGAGCCGAGTTCAAATCAGCATGAAGTTTTAACATCTACTCTCATGTAATGGAAATCATTATTTCATTCATAGGTGTGCCAAAACATCTGAAATTTGGACCCTGTTATTTAGTGATAAACCAGCTGCAGAATTCCTATGGGGAGTGAGTGAGTGTGGTCCATGAATAACATTTTTTTTTTTAAGGTGCACGCAGAGATTTGGTAAGTCCACACAGCTAATCTCCAACAGTATCCTCCAGCAATAAATGAAAACACATTTACACTTAATGGTTCACTTGATGCTCATTTTTACTTTGAGGTTAAATATTTTATACCCTTTGAGGTTATTGTACATTGATTGTTTGCATATTGCTGAAATGTACCCCAAAGGGTTTCCATGTGTGTGTGTGTGTGTATATATATATATATATATATATATATATATATATATATATATATATATATATATATGAGCCATAGATTTATTTTCCTTATGAGCAGAACAAAAACATAGAATTTGGATTAATTGTTTTGTCTCTTATATAGAGGATTTTCTATGCAGCACCAGAGGTGATAAAACTGCAGTAACAAATGATACAGGCAACATTAAAGCATAAAATACAATGAGATAACATCAGCACATTCACACGTCAAGATTTACCATACATAAACTAGAGGAGCTCGCCATTTCTTTATCTCCCCAGTTGTACCAACATCATCCACTCCCCCTCTGTAATCAAGCACTACATCATTTTGTCTTGTGTCCTTATCTCTATCCTTGCTTTCGCCAACTCCACCGATCCCTCTTCTACCTGAAAAAAGGATGCAGTGGGATTATACACCAGCACCCACAAACTAACATCATTAGTACGGTAGCCCTAATAAGCTCTGGCTTTAATGCCAAGACTGTGATTTACTGAATAGCTCAAAAACTAACAGAGGTTATAGGCTTAAAAAGCTTTCTCTTCAATGACTTTTGCTTCTGCCAAGTGGAATTACAATTCAGACCATATTTAAAAAAAGAACTATTTGCTGTCACATCCTGCCTTCCTTTTTGTTCCAAGGTTCTTTAAGGAATTACAGCAAGCCAGCTCTTACTGCGGGTTCCTGCCCATATGAAAAAAATCTTCAGAAAGTACCATAGCATTTACTATATTATATATATTATGGTATGTACCTATAGTATTCTTTCAAAATCAATAGAATTCTATAGAATTTTTTAGTATCTAAAAAACTGTAACTAACAAAGGCATTTAGGAAAAAAAATTAATTGAATCTGTAGGTGCCAGCTTTACATTTCACAGTGGTTTTAATTTACATGGATTTTTAGAACTGTTGCTATGTTATGAAATTAAGAAGAATCACAATTAAACTTGAATACTCAATAAAAATGACCACTACTTAGCTCTAATCTTAAGCAGACAGCAATGCAAAAAAAATAAAATAAATAAATAAATAATTAAGATTTAATCTGATTAAAAATAAGGCTCAATCTAGTGATTTAATTAATTGTACCAATCCCCCTCAGTGTCAAAAAAAGTTATATGAATATAGTTTTAAATCAAACACAGTATTTTAAAACTAGCAACATTTTATGAATTAATCATTCAATATAAATCACATTTCATTAACACATTTTAATATGCTCTAATAAACTATTAATACAACAATTTAAAATTAAGTAAATATGTAATAATTGGATTATAACAACAACAACAAAAAACACATTATAACTACTATATTACTAAACTATATACTATAATTAAACTGACTATACTATATGTATATAGTATAACTACTAAACTATATAGATAGTATATAGTGTACCAGAGACGGGCAACTCCAGTCCTTGAGGGCCGCTGGGATTTATGGTTTTCATCACATGTCTTAAAGGTAAGCTTTTTCAATAGATTTGTTAAAAATGTAAATATCAACATTACGAAAAAAAAAAAACACAAACAAACACATGAATCGTACCTAACGAGGAAATTGATTTGTAAGTAGTGATGTTTACATTATTTCAAAAATTCAAAATAGCTTACCTGAACAAATTATTAGGATGAGTCAAATCACCTGTGTTTGCCAGGTCTTAATCAGCTGCTAATCTGATTGTACCTTTAAAACACGCAGGAATCCGTCCCTCGAAGACTGGAGTTGCCTATGGCTGTGCTATGATATATGCAGGTTCTTACTGTGGAATGCAGTGTTTGGTTTTCGCCAGACATAATGGGGCCCATGTCGGGCAAAAAGTTCCACTTTTGACTCATCTGTCCATAGAACATAGTTCCAGAACTCTTGCGGATCATCCAGGTGCTTTTTGGCAAACTTCAGACGAGCATTCATGTTCTTTTTAGTGAGCAAAAGGTTTCCTTCCACCTTGCTACTCTGCCATGAATCCCATTTTTGCCCAGTGTCTTTCTGATGGTGGAGTCATGAACACTGACCTTAGCCAGGACGAGAGAGGCCTGCAGATCCCTGGATGTTGTTCTAGGGTTCTTTGTGACTTCCTGGACAATTTTACGCCTTGCTCTTGGAGAAATTTTGGCAGGACGGCCACTCTTGGGAAGATTCACTACTGTCCCAAACTTTCTCCATTTGGACAATATGGCTCTGACTGTGGTTCGGTGGAGCCTCAGAGCCTTAGAAATGGCTTTGTAACCCTTTCCAGACTGATAGGCATCAACAACTTTTTTTCGGAGGTCCGTGGCATGGTGTGCCTGTAGAACCTGTGTGCTGACAACTTCACTCTGATGGTAAGGGCCAAAGTTAGTCAGATTTGTATTGGGCAGGGCTGGCCCAAATCAGGCCTGGTTGTTAACCAAAGTACTCAAACAGCTGACCCTAATTATCCCTTTAATTGGGTTGAGTTAACTAGGGGGGTGTCACAAAGACGGCCAGAGTTGGGGGCGTCAGACCAGACAGGAATTCAAACAAAGAGACGGTGGTTGTGATGAGCTGAGTGCAATGGCTGCACTCAGCGTTTATTAACAAATAAAAGGTTTGAACAACGGAATACAAAACAGGACACGGCACTTGACGCCAAAATAAACAGACAGACAAAACGACTAAACACTTAACAAACGGTGCACGGAGACAAACAAACACGGTGAGTACAAAACAATTATAATTATTCTTATAACTTATTTTAACTGCTTTCTCTCTCACCCGTTCTCCTCTTCCGAACACCCAACCCTGAGTGCAAGAAATGTGCGTCTATATATACTATTGTGCTGGGATTCAATTACTAATTAATTATTCACTTGAATCCCAGCACGTGAATTAATTCTGTGCAACCCCGTGCTCACATATTACATTTAACCAGCACGTGAAGTGATTTGTGCTCTCCTCGTGCCTAAATACAAATCTACACTTTTTAAATACACGTGAAACACAGACCCGTTTATATCCCGTGTACCAATCTATACACCAACATTTACACACGCACGCATACACACAAATGCACACAGGGACGGGGCACATTGCCACATATACCCCCCCTTGTGCGCAGCACACATGGCCTCAACGGCCACCTCCCCCCTTAAAAACCCAGCAGTCCAGGCCAAAGTCTCGGGCTGGGAAGGGAGGCTTCAGTGGGCCCATGGCTGGAAATGCTGTCAGCTCCCCTGTCGGTAGTGGCACGGCTGACAGCATGCTGGTCCCGTCCTGCAGCGAAAAAGCTGCGGGGGCAGGTGGTCCCCCGACCTCCCCCTTCTTCATAGCCGGCAGCTCCCTCCTGTGGGGCTCCGGCCACAAGAACTCCTGCAGCGAAACTGCTGCTGGGGAAAGTGGTCTCCAGACCTCCTCCCCCTTCTTCGTGGCCGGCAGCTCCCCTTTCTGGGGCTCCGGCCACCGTACTCCCTGCGGAGGTACGGGCAGCAGAGGCAGCTCCTGCTCCTCTGCTCCGGGCGGTGGCGGAGGCAGAGGCAGCTCCAGCTCCTCTGCTCCTGGCGGTGGTGGAGGCAGAGGCAGCTCCTGCTCCTCTGCTCCTTGCGGTGGTGGAGGCAGAGGCAGCTCCTGCTCCTCTGCTCCTTGTGGTGGTGGAGGCAGAGGCAGCTCCAGCTCCTCTGCTCCTGGCGGTGCTGGCTCCCTCTGCTGTGGCGGCTGGGCATGTGCGCGCCGTGCTGCCTTCAGCAGCATAGCTAGAGGCTGCTGGGGGACACCAGCATCCTGCCCTTCTCCCCCCCAAAAATTTTCAGGGGGTTGAGCCTGTAACTCCTCCCCTTCTGGCTCTTGGGACGGCACCAGCAGGTATTCACCCTCTGCTGGTGGAGGTGGGACCAGCAGGCATTCTCCCTCTGCTGGCAGCTTGGGTCCTACGGCTGTGGAAGCCCCGACTTCCCTCTTTTTGGGCTGTGGACGCACCGACTCCTCCCTTTTGGGCTGTGGACGCACCGACTCCTCCCTTTTGGGCTGTGGACGCACCGACTCCTCCCTTTTGGGCTGTGGACGCACCGACTCCTCCCTTTTGGGCTGTGGACGCACCGACTCCTCCCTTTTGGGCTGTGGACGTTCGGGCTCCCCCCACTCAGGCGTAGGACGTTCGGGCTCCTCCCACTCAGGCGTAGGACGTTCGGGCTCCTCCCACTCAGGCGTAGGACGTTCGGGCTCCTCCCACTCAGGCGTAGGACGTTCGGGCTCCTCCCACTCAGGCGTAGGACGTTCGGGCTCCTCCCGCTTGGGCTGTGGACGCTCAGGCTCCTCCCGCTCGGGCTGTGGACGCTCAGGCTCCTCCCGCTCGGGCTGTGGACGCTCAGGCTCCTCCCGCTCGGGCTGTGGACGCTCAGGCTCCTCCCATTTGGGCTGTGGACGCTCAGGCTCCTCCCATTTGGGCTGTGGACGCTCAGGCTCCTCCCATTTGGGCTGTGGACGCTCAGGCTCCTCCCGCTCGGGCTGTGGACGCTCAGGCTCCTCCCATTTGGGCTGTGGACGCTCAGGCTCCTCCCATTTGGGCTGTGGACGCTCAGGCTCCTCCCATTTGGGCTGTGGACGCTCAGGCTCCTCCCGCTCGGGCTGTGGACGCTCAGGCTCCTCCCATTTGGGCTGTGGACGCTCAGGCTCCTCCCATTTGGGCTGTGGACGCTCAGGCTCCTCCCATTTGGGCTGTGGACGCTCAGGCTCCTCCCGCTCGGGCTGTGGACGCTCAGGCTCCTCCCATTTGGGCTGTGGACGCTCAGGCTCCTCCCATTTGGGCTGTGGACGCTCAGGCTCCTCCCATTTGGGCTGTGGACGCTCAGGCTCCTCCCATTTGGGCTGTGGACGCTCAGGCTCCTCCCGCTTGGGCTGTGGACGCTCAGGCTCCTCCCGCTTGGGCTGTGGACGCTCAGGCTCCTCCCCATAACTGCGGAAGGGACAGTGGGCGAACAGGTGATCCTGGTCGCAGAGGAGGCACCCCGACGATGGCTTGTTACATCGCCGTGGATGCCTGGCCCTTAGGCGGCACTCCTCCTCCCTGTCCTTCACCTCTTTATCTGTCTCCCGCTTGGGCTGTGGAGGCAAAACCAGCAGGCATTCACCCTCTGCTGGTGGAGATGGGGACAGCAGGTACTCCTCTGCTGGTGGTCCTGCTACCTGGGCTGCTGTTCCGTTTATCGTTGCCTCCAGGTAGCTGAGGAGAAACTCCACACCTTCCTCCAAGGTGTTTGGGGTGTGTTCCTGCTGATAGGCCTCCCATCTCTCACTGTCCATCATCCACAGGGCCCGGACGACTATGGGTAGAGACTGGGCCTCCAGCCCAGCATTCTCCAGGAACCAGCCCCGCAGTTTGATGGCGTCTTCTGCCATTGACTTTTTTTTCTTCTTTTTTTTTTCCCCCCAAAAACAATATTTGTATTTTTTTTTTTTTAAATCTAGACCCCTCCTGGTCTGACGCTTGGAGGCGCGGCTATCCCACGATGACACCACGTGTCACAAAGACGGCCAGAGTTGGGGGCGTCAGACCAGACAGGAATTCAAACAAAGAGACGGTGGTTGTGATGAGCTGAGTGCAATGGCTGCACTCAGCGTTTATTAACAAATAAAAGGTTTGAACAACGGAATACAAAACAGGACACGGCACTTGACGCCAAAATAAACAGACAGACAAAACGACTAAACACTTAACAAACGGTGCACGGAGACAAACAAACACGGTGAGTACAAAACACTTATAATTATTCTTATAACTTATTTTAACTCCTTTCTCTCTCACCCGTTCTCCTCTTCCGAACACCCAACCCTGAGTGCAAGAAATGTGCGTCTATATATACTATTGTGCTGGGATTCAATTACTAATTAATTATTCACTTGAATCCCAGCACGTGAATTAATTCTGTGCAACCCCGTGCTCACATATTACATTTAACCAGCACGTGAAGTGATTTGTGCTCTCCTCGTGCCTAAATACAAATCTACACTTTTTAAATACACGTGAAACACAGACCCGTTTATATCCCGTGTACCAATCTATACACCAACATTTACACACGCACGCATACACACAAATGCACACAGGGACGGGGCACATTGCCACATATACCCCCCCTTGTGCGCAGCACACATGGCCTCAACGGCCACCTCCCCCCTTAAAAACCCAGCAGTCCAGGCCAAAGTCTCGGGCTGGGAAGGGAGGCTTCAGTGGGCCCATGGCTGGAAATGCTGTCAGCTCCCCTGTCGGTAGTGGCACGGCTGACAGCATGCTGGTCCCGTCCTGCAGCGAAAAAGCTGCGGGGGCAGGTGGTCCCCCGACCTCCCCCTTCTTCATAGCCGGCAGCTCCCTCCTGTGGGGCTCCGGCCACAAGAACTCCTGCAGCGAAACTGCTGCTGGGGAAAGTGGTCTCCAGACCTCCTCCCCCTTCTTCGTGGCCGGCAGCTCCCCTTTCTGGGGCTCCGGCCACCGTACTCCCTGCGGAGGTACGGGCAGCAGAGGCAGCTCCTGCTCCTCTGCTCCGGGCGGTGGCGGAGGCAGAGGCAGCTCCAGCTCCTCTGCTCCTGGCGGTGGTGGAGGCAGAGGCAGCTCCAGCTCCTCTGCTCCTGGCGGTGGTGGAGGCAGAGGCAGCTCCTGCTCCTCTGCTCCTTGCGGTGGTGGAGGCAGAGGCAGCTCCTGCTCCTCTGCTCCTTGTGGTGGTGGAGGCAGAGGCAGCTCCAGCTCCTCTGCTCCTGGCGGTGCTGGCTCCCTCTGCTGTGGCGGCTGGGCATGTGCGCGCCGTGCTGCCTTCAGCAGCATAGCTAGAGGCTGCTGGGGGACACCAGCATCCTGCCCTTCTCCCCCCCAAAAATTTTCAGGGGGTTGAGCCTGTAACTCCTCCCCTTCTGGCTCTTGGGACGGCACCAGCAGGTATTCACCCTCTGCTGGTGGAGGTGGGACCAGCAGGCATTCTCCCTCTGCTGGCAGCTTGGGTCCTACGGCTGTGGAAGCCCCGACTTCCCTCTTTTTGGGCTGTGGACGCACCGACTCCTCCCTTTTGGGCTGTGGACGCACCGACTCCTCCCTTTTGGGCTGTGGACGCACCGACTCCTCCCTTTTGGGCTGTGGACGCACCGACTCCTCCCTTTTGGGCTGTGGACGCACCGACTCCTCCCTTTTGGGCTGTGGACGTTCGGGCTCCCCCCACTCAGGCGTAGGACGTTCGGGCTCCTCCCACTCAGGCGTAGGACGTTCGGGCTCCTCCCACTCAGGCGTAGGACGTTCGGGCTCCTCCCACTCAGGCGTAGGACGTTCGGGCTCCTCCCACTCAGGCGTAGGACGTTCGGGCTCCTCCCGCTTGGGCTGTGGACGCTCAGGCTCCTCCCGCTCGGGCTGTGGACGCTCAGGCTCCTCCCGCTCGGGCTGTGGACGCTCAGGCTCCTCCCGCTCGGGCTGTGGACGCTCAGGCTCCTCCCATTTGGGCTGTGGACGCTCAGGCTCCTCCCATTTGGGCTGTGGACGCTCAGGCTCCTCCCATTTGGGCTGTGGACGCTCAGGCTCCTCCCATTTGGGCTGTGGACGCTCAGGCTCCTCCCGCTTGGGCTGTGGACGCTCAGGCTCCTCCCGCTTGGGCTGTGGACGCTCAGGCTCCTCCCCATAACTGCGGAAGGGACAGTGGGCGAACAGGTGATCCTGGTCGCAGAGGAGGCACCCCGACGATGGCTTGTTACATCGCCGTGGATGCCTGGCCCTTAGGCGGCACTCCTCCTCCCTGTCCTTCACCTCTTTATCTGTCTCCCGCTTGGGCTGTGGAGGCAAAACCAGCAGGCATTCACCCTCTGCTGGTGGAGATGGGGACAGCAGGTACTCCTCTGCTGGTGGTCCTGCTACCTGGGCTGCTGTTCCGTTTATCGTTGCCTCCAGGTAGCTGAGGAGAAACTCCACACCTTCCTCCAAGGTGTTTGGGGTGTGTTCCTGCTGATAGGCCTCCCATCTCTCACTGTCCATCATCCACAGGGCCCGGACGACTATGGGTAGAGACTGGGCCTCCAGCCCAGCATTCTCCAGGAACCAGCCCCGCAGTTTGATGGCGTCTTCTGCCATTGACTTTTTTTTCTTCTTTTTTTTTCCCCCCAAAAACAATATTTGTATTTTTTTTTTTTTTTAAATCTAGACCCCTCCTGGTCTGACGCTTGGAGGCGCGGCTATCCCACGATGACACCACGTGTCACAAAGACGGCCAGAGTTGGGGGCGTCAGACCAGACAGGAATTCAAACAAAGAGACGGTGGTTGTGATGAGCTGAGTGCAATGGCTGCACTCAGCGTTTATTAACAAATAAAAGGTTTGAACAACGGAATACAAAACAGGACACGGCACTTGACGCCAAAATAAACAGACAGACAAAACGACTAAACACTTAACAAACGGTGCACGGAGACAAACAAACACGGTGAGTACAAAACACTTATAATTATTCTTATAACTTATTTTAACTCCTTTCTCTCTCACCCGTTCTCCTCTTCCGAACACCCAACCCTGAGTGCAAGAAATGTGCGTCTATATATACTATTGTGCTGGGATTCAATTACTAATTAATTATTCACTTGAATCCCAGCACGTGAATTAATTCTGTGCAACCCCGTGCTCACATATTACATTTAACCAGCACGTGAAGTGATTTGTGCTCTCCTCGTGCCTAAATACAAATCTACACTTTTTAAATACACGTGAAACACAGACCCGTTTATATCCCGTGTACCAATCTATACACCAACATTTACACACGCACGCATACACACAAATGCACACAGGGACGGGGCACATTGCCACAGGGGGGCAATAACTTTTTCACACCTGAAGATTGCATGTTTGATTACCTTGCACACCAAACAAATGAAAGAAGCACCAAACCTTGATGTCTCCCAGACTCCCTCTATATACTACTACAACACACAAAAAAATCTAACATATTTTTTTTTCTAATTGTAAATAAAATATTGCACATGTTATGCTTAGGGGATTTTTATTCTTTCTACATCTGTTTAATGTTGTTCTCTGTTCTAGAAACAAAAACTTAAACAACCTATGTGATATAGCTATGCAAAAATGCAACTATTAAGTGAAATACGTAATGGTAATAAATGAATACATTTTGTGAAAGGTTACTAATTGAATAAAAAATAAAAGGTAATTGCATTTACGTCTGAAGATCATAAGTACAACAGAAAAGTGTGTGGTATATTTAAAATTTCAGAATAGAATATCCCATCTTGCCCGTTGCACTGGCTACCTGTAAAGTTCAGGATTACTTTCAAAACTCTCCTGCTCACCTACAATGCCCTTCATCACACAGGTCCTGAGTACCTCCTCAATTTGCTGCCTCACTATGTAACTGCTATGTAGCTGAGGTCCTCTGACTCTGGCCTGCTTGTTATCCCCAAGCAAAATTGCATCACACTTGGAGAGCACTCTTTTAGCTTCATGGCCCTGACTCTCTGGAACTCTCTCCCAGCTTTGGTGCGTGATGCTCCCACCCTCGCTCGCTTTAAATCAGCTCTCAAGACCCACTTGTTCTCTCTTGCTTTCCATGGTCTGTATTATGCTACTATCATGTATTATGCACTGTTTTTTTTTTACTGTATAGCATGTGGTATGTCTTTCTCTATATTTAAAGTATTGTGGCGGTGGTGTGTAGTGGGAAAAAAGGAAACACTTCTAAAGATTCTTTTGGCGCTGGAAAGGCTGTTTATTGCAGAATTGGATTGGCGCTTGTAAGTGTTGTTGCTTTAGCTCAAAAATGGTCTTGAGCTCTTGCTACTCTCTCAGCACCCTCTCCGGTCAGCGCACAGGTTGTAGCTTTAAATAGGTCCGCAGGCGGGAAAGAGCGGACCTTGGCTGCAACAGCAACAAGTCCCATTCAGCGGGTCCGCGAGACCCGATGCTACAGTATTATGGATTTTATTAAGAACATAAGAACATAAGAAAGTTTACAAACGAGAGGAGGCCATTCGGCCTATCTTGCTCGTTTGGTTGTTAGTAGCTTATTGATCCCAGAATCTCATCAAGCAGCTTCTTGAAGGATCCCAGGGTGTCAGCTTCAACAAAAAAAAAATCTTGTTACTGCATCTTGTAAAGTGCTTTGTGATGGTAGTCCACTATGAAAGGCGCTATATAAAAAAACATGATTGATTGATGTATTTACAGAAATAACCATTTATTTGTTTATTGTAAAACAATCCAATGCTATATATCTGCATTTATAGAGATGGTTTGCAATCATTATTACCAAACTGGCTCAAAGACCCTGTCACACTGTGCCCTGCCATGTATTCTGTGGTGTAAAGGCCATGAAAAAGAACATTTGTGAACTTCTGAGCATTATGTTTGGCACAATGGACACTAAGGCCCAAATTTATAAAGGTGAAAAACCGACCGCAAAAAAACACGTAATGTGCGTGTTCAGTACTGCCGCACTCATCGTCAAAATGACGACTTATTTTGGTACAAGCAGTACTTGTAACACA
Organism: Acipenser ruthenus; assembly: GCF_902713425.1. Taxonomy (NCBI): domain Eukaryota; kingdom Metazoa; phylum Chordata; class Actinopteri; order Acipenseriformes; family Acipenseridae; genus Acipenser; species Acipenser ruthenus. The sequence goes on along the minus strand of NC_081189.1, from coordinate 106,212,174 downwards.
TGAAGATATATATATATATATATATATATATATATATATATATATATATATATAAAAAGAAAGTGATTGTCTCTCTCAATTTATGCCAACCAGCCGGGAAACTTTAAAAAATATATATATTTTTTAAAAAACACAGAAATGTTTTTTTTTTTTTTAGCTGGCAGGGGGAGAATGTAGCATGCACGGGGGAAGGCTGGTAGGTGACGTAATCAACACACGAAGACATAAGCCCGATATACACTCCTTGCAAGGGAGCCGGCTCTTTTGTGCAGCAGCATCGGCGCTATGCTTTAGTGTGAGAGATCCCGGGTTCGCGCCCGCCCTCCGCCTGTGAGTGGATTTCCTCGCCCTGTGTGATGCGCCTGCCTGCGCTAACCGAGATCACTACAATATATATATATATATATATATATTCCCCACGTCAACCCTATTATTACTAACCACCTCAGAACAGAAGTGGTAGCTATCACGGATATCCCCCCCACTCCCCCCCCCCCCCCTCCCCCCTCCCCCCTCCCCCCCACTGTCAACCCTATTCGCTGTGTAGCAAGTTGAATAACATATTCACCGCTTTCCAGCCTCTTAATAGTTTACAGGTTTTCAGCTTGAGTAAGTAGCTGACTGTCGCCCTAATACCACATCCCTTCCGTTATATTGTATACCTGTAACTTGTATTGCAGTAGAAGCTCCCTCAAAAAGGAGGTTTGCTGGAAAGCTATATACAAATGTTTATGTAAAGTGTTACCGGGACTATATAACTATATTTTGTTTTTTTTGAGTTGGGGGTTAAACTAAAATATTATTTTAAAAAAAGAGTCGAGAATAAGGAAAAGAAAATATAACTTACCTACCGTTTTACCTCAACAGACAAAACGTTTGAGTAAGACGCTCAAGATCAGACACTGACACATGCCAGTGAAAGTGGGGCCTTAGGTCGCGCTACTTATTGAGAGAGAGGGTAGGCCTACCACTTCTGTTCTGAGGTGGTTAGTAATAATATGTGGGGAATATCTATCTATCTATCTATCTATCTATCTATCTATCTATCTATCTATCTATCTATCTATCTGTCTATCTATCTATGTATGTGTAAAAATGTATTACCAAACAAAATGTCTACAAGTAGGAAAAATACAAACGTTACCTTGATTGCCAGAATCCACAAAAAGGTATAGGGAAAACCATCCGTGTCATTCAGTACAAAGAAACTGCTCACAGTTAAAATATAATCTAATCTGCAACAAAGCTGCATAAAATGTGGTGTTTAGAATGTACATACTTATACAGTACAAAATATATTATTAAAGTATTTACTGTAGTACATCACAAGGTACTTCACATTGTACTAGTGCATTATAGTATTTGTTGTAGTACTGTAGGAAGTACTATAATAGATCACAAGGTACTACAGAATATGCTACAGTGTACTATAGTATGCTTGTAGTATTCTGTAGAATAGTGTAGTACATGATTTCCATTACACGAGAGTAGATGTTAAAACTTCATGCTGATTTGAACTCGGCTCTCGTCAGGATAAGCACCAACTAAGACGTAGCTTTATAGTAAACTAATGTGATCCATCCATGTCTCCATCCATTTGCGCTTCCTTCCATATGATGATGTAGATATCCTTCTGTCTGGTGTTGATGGCTGAAGTGTAATGCTGGCTCCAGGGATCAGCTTATTGCCTCCCTAGCGCATCAGCACACACAACAGCTGCAATGCTGGCTCCGTGGATCAGCCACAGTGTGTCCTCCCCAGCGCATCAGCATGACAACCGTCTTGATTGAGCTAAGTAGGGTACATCACTGGGGTCTTCAAGTGGGCACCTTCCATCCTTAGTATTTCGTCGACTAGCCCACGACACCTCAAGAGGGCTCGACGGTGATTCTGGCTTCCCAACATCACCCCCCTCCGTCCCCCACTCAACTCAGCCCAGCTTACTTACCTGTCCCCAGCCAGAATCTTTCCGTCTCAACCACATCCACAGTTGCTGCTCCTCTCTGCTGCTTCAGATAAGTGCTTCACTGTGCGACGCAACTCTTGGCCACTGAATCCGATGTCTCTGAGAAACCGGGTTGTAGAGTGTGCCACAAATCCTCGACAACCCACCTCCACTGGGTAAACTCGGACTCTCCATCCTCGCTGTTCCGCTTCAGTGGCTAGTTGAGCATACCGCAGTTTCTTCCTCTCATATGCCTCATCTACAGGATCCTCCCATGGCACTGTTAACTCTACCAGGTGAACAAGGCGTGCTGATCCAGACCACAAGACAATATCTGGTCGAAGGTTAGTGGTGGCAATCTCAGGTGGAAAAATAAGCCGTTGACCAACATCTGCCAGCATTTTCCAGTCTCTAGCAGCTTCCAGTTGTCCTGGGCGAGGATTGATTTTAACACCTTTTCTTGGTGGTTGTCTTGTGTGTAATGTTTTGATGGAACAGGTGGCAACTTATTGGTCATGTTACGCTTGTCTTCCAATGCTAAGGCCAAACATCGCATCACCTGGTCATGGTGCCAAGTAAACCGTCCTTGGCTAAGAGCCACCTTACACACTGTCAAAATGTGCCTTAATGTTGCAGGTGATGAATACAAAGGACATGAGGGATCCTCTCCTACCCAGAGGTTTAGGTTCTGTGGTGATGGGAGAACATCTTATGTTGACCTGATGAGGAAACTGATCCTGCTCTGTTCCATTGACCATAGGTCTTGCCAGCCAATCTTGCGTTGTTCCACACTCTCCCATCTCATCCATTCTCCCTGCTTGGCCTGGGAAATGGCCTTTATGCACCTCATCCTCTCCTCCTGCTTTTGCACCTCGTTGACTACCAGCTTCCTCCGTTGAGCTGGGCTGCCTTGTGCCATGTAGGAGGAGCTGAACTGAGACCAAGACCCCCTCTTCCATGCTGAACTTGCCCCATGATATCACCAATTCGAAGGGCAGCCTTTGCATCCTCCACAGCTTTCATTGCCGCCCACTTCCAGTTTTCAACACAGGTGCTGCCTCCCTTACACATTTGTCACGTGACTCTACTAATGTCATTTCCAGTTTAACCTTGGCACACTTAAACTCCTCGGTAAGAGTGAAGATTGGTAGCTGCAGTATTCCTTTACCATAAAGTCCCACTCTGCTAAGGCAGCGTGGAACTCCCAACCATGCAGCAGCAGTGTGGAGTAGTGGTTAGAGCTCTGGACTCTTGACCGGAGGGTTGTGGGTTCAATCCCCAGTGGGGGACACTGCTGTTGTATCCTTGAGCAAGGTACTTTACCTAGATTGCTCCAGTAAAAACCCAACTGTATAAATGGGTAATTGTATATAAACTAATGTGATATCTGTATAATGTGAAATAATGTGTAATGTGATATCTTGTAACAATTGTAAGTCGCTCTGGATAAGGGCGTCTGCTAAGAAATAAATAATAATAATAATAATAACCATTTCCTGATGTATGAACTGATTAAAGCTTCCAGCTTCTCTACTGTTGACAAAGAAACCTCGTACACAGTGGCCACAGCAACCTCGGCAGTAGACCAAACTGAAAGCACCAGAGTTTTAGTTTGCCTGGTAAAGCGCTGCTGTCTATGCTCTTTAACCCTTCCACTGCTTCTTGTCTAACTTCTCCCACACAAACTGTATCCTTTAGATCCCTGTCGTACCGTCTCCCAAGACTCTTCACTGGCTTCTCAGACACTGTTGGTATTGCCTCACCATTAATGAAGAACGTTTTATCTACTACTTTACCTTTAATTATAGAGATGCTCCTTGATTTAGTGGGCTTGAATTGCATTCGTGCCCATTCAATGTTATTGGTTAATTTGCCCAATAACCGATTAGTGCAGGCTACTGTTGTAGTCATGGTTGTCATGTCATCCATGTATGCTCGAATTGGTGGTAGTCGCATTCCAGAAGCCAAGAGCTCTCCTCCTACTACCCATTTTAATGCCCTAATGATTACTTCCATTGCCATAGTAAAAGCCAGAGGAGAAATGGTGCATCCTACCATTATTCCAACTTATAGGCATTGCCATGTAGTGCTGAATTCTGAAGTTGAAAAACTAAATTGCAAATCTCCACAGTAGGCTTTCACTAAATTTGTTATTGTCATCAGTACACTGAAAAAATCAAATGCTGCCCAAAGAAGTTCATGTGGCACTGCAATATGCATTAGCCAAATCCAGGAATGTCACATGGAGCTCCTTCCTCTCCTTTTTATCTAATTGAATTTGTTGCCAGATCACATTGATCTGTTCTAAGCATCCTGGGAAACCTGGAATGCCCGCTTTTTGTATTGAAGTATCAATGAAGCAGGTTAGTTGACAATCTCTGAGCAATAATGCTGAAGAAAATCTTGTCTTCTACGTTTAATAGGGAAATAGGGCGAAACTGACTGATGCTTCTAGAATCTTTTCCTTTAGGCATAAAGACTCCACCTGCTCAGCGCCATGCTCTTGGTACAACCTGTTTTTCCCATGCCACTTTCATCAATTTCCACAGAATTCGTAGAACTCCTGAAGCACTATTGTACACTCTGTATGGAACTCAATTAGGCCCTGGAGATCATGAAGCCCTTGCTTTTTTCACAGCTCGCTCTACTTCTTTCCACTTAGGTGCACAGTCCTCCATTTGTTATTCTGATGGATTGATAGGTGGGGTGTCTGACGGAATTGACATAGGCTCCTGCCTTTTTGAATCTTTATGTGTTTCCTCCAAATATCTCTCCAACTCAAACTTAGATGCTTTTAGTGTGCCATTCTTCTCACTGGTGAATAACTTCTTTACAAATTTGAATGGGTCTTTATAAAAGTTAGCTCTCGCACGCTCCTTCTTTTTGTAGCGTTTCCATAGGCGCTCAGCTCTGCACAATGTTGCAAGCTTATCTTTTATGACCCTTTGTAAGAGATTGAGTCTCTCCTTCTGACTTTGTTCTACTCTTCTCCATTGCTTCCTCAGCTGTCTCCTTTCTCTAACTAAGCGTTCAATCTCCCTTGATGAATCTTCAAACCCCTGACTGTTGTCGCCTTGCTCCAGCCGCAGACACAAACCTGGAGTTCCATGTCTTTGCTAACTGCAGATCTTGAACTAGTCTTTTGTGAAGTACTCTCCATACTCATATCCGTTTCCGTTCCTAAGTCCTAATGGTCTGTTACTAACTGCTGGTAGGGTCGTCTTGGATATGAAAGCCATTGATAACACATTTTTTACTGGATCACATCCAATTTCTACAGGTTTTATGCAGACATATGCAAAGTGGATATCACTTTATGCATTAAAAATAACATTTCATTGCCTGATTTCTCTGTATGCTGGAAGAAATTTCCTTGAGTCCATCAAGGATGTGCTTTTCATCACACTAATGGTAATGGATTATGAATTATTAAAATGAGACTACCAAAAGCAGAACGGAAGGGGTGGATGGTTTGGAGTGAGTAAATAGTGTGAAAAAAAGGAGTGATAAACCCAACTTTACCTGGGTGTTTATGATTATGGATAATCAGTCTGTGTAACAACAGAATGAAATGTAAGCAGTTTACTACACTCAACAGAAAAGAGCTGTGCACCCCACCATTACATGGAGCCCGATATATTACATGGTATGCATATCAGATGACTATTCTCATGGCTATCATATTCTTTGAAGAAGCATTTCCATACAGTGTGGTACAATATTGTCATTTTCAGAAATGGATGTGTGGCACAGTACCAGAATAAATAACCTTTTTCAGATATCAGCCTACATAATTCCTTTGATTCGGAGCATGGAAATGATAATTGGCAGAGCTTTTGGGGATTTTATTTTTGTACATGACAATCTGGATCAAACAGACATCTCTTCAATGAAATATCTGCTATTTAAAGATCATGACTACATACAGGTGAGAGGATTAGAAGCATTTAGAACTGCACCAGACCTCACTCTATTGATGTCCAATATCAATATTTCCTGTTGCCAGAGCATTGGAGTAATTATTTCATAGATTCATGATGTTATTAAGTTTATAATTGGTCTTACCAAACACTAATGTATTTCAATAGGGATAATTTGTTGGTAAAGGTCCAGAAATAGTTTCTGGTCACACTGATGCACAAATCAATGCAAGGCAATTGAAGTTATTTATTTTAAAGACATTGGCTCTTAACCTATTGGCATTATTTAACAGAACTAAAGTGTACCAATTCATCAACTGCTCTATAAAACAAAATAGCATTTGCTTCTGTAAAATGAATGCCGTAAATTCTGTTCTGTCTTATTTTTCTTCATCAAACATACATAAAAATGTAAGCTTAAGTGCATTCATGTTATTGCGACACATCCGATATATTTTTTCAGCTTCTGAAGCATTCTCTGTATTAAATTTACCAGGGGAATAATCCAATTACAAAAAGCCTTCCCTTTATTCTTTACTCATGGGTATCAAGCCTAATGCATTCCATTATCAAGCAAACAGCATCATCAGCCAGCAAGTTTTGTGGATTACCTTGACATACATTCAGAAAAGGATCATTTAAAAAAAGTGGTCTTCAATTTTAAATAAATATAACCTCTTTTGTAAGTGTAGCGGGTGGGACCAGGAAGTGTGAATTGCCGGCATTGTAAATACCGGCACCGCAAGGGTGCAGCAGAGCGAGGTAATTGGTGTTCCTGTGTTCGCATGGTTCCCCCTGTGACGAGGGCGAGTCGGCGGATATACTCTGGATGTCAGTATTCCGGACTCTCCTGAGGAAGTGGAACGCCGCTGGCCACTGTTTCTGGTAGTTTCTTTCCCTGTGTTTTTATATCTTGCACATTGCTTTTGTAATTATTGTCCCCTTCGTTTTAGGTTTTGTATACGCACGGTTTGATTTGTCTTTATAGTTTTCATAGTACCGTGCGGCGTTTTGCTAGCATTTAGTGTGTGTGTCTATAGGAGGTGTGAGGGAGAGCATCGCTAGTATTGTTGCTGCTCTGCCCTACAGAGCATTGAACGTTCAGTCAAGTCGGGTGCTGGGTTGTGTTTTCCTTTTGAATTGTCCACTATTAATTCTGGTGTGTACTTAATATATTTACTTAATTATCCACGTGTGGTTTCTTTTGTTTATTTTATCACAGGTGGTGCTTGACTGTCCTTCTGGGCTTTGGTGGGTGGAACAGCCCAACATTATTTATCAATTGGATTGACGCTTCTCTATCTCTCTTCTAGGTGTCGCTGGGGAGAAAAAGTAAATTTTTTAGTGCACGATATATGGTTAAGGTTGTGTTTTTGTTCTGTGGCACTACAGTAATTATTGATTTTGGTTTTGTTATTTTGCTTTCTATAATAAAGATTTTGCTCAGAGCACAACCAATTTCCATTCTTTTGTCATTTTCATTTATTTGAGAGGGGCTCTGTGTGGGGTACCCAAATATTGCTGGTATATAGATAAGGTTATTTGAGGTCCTATTCCTCGTTAAACTATAGATGACGTAGTTTGGACAGTTAATTAGAAGTGGTCACGGCCACCACACAAACAGACAATGCCATCAATAGCTGCTTGTCTGACTGGGTCTCATCCTGCCATTAAAAAAAGGCCATTGTTTTAGCAGTATTGCGCTTCCATGACCAGAAAGCTGTGCTCTCAACAAAGCACTAAAACACTGGTTTAGCAATTATTTTTTTCTGAAATGAGATCAAAGTGAGATTAATCACTACATGCTTTATGTAAGTTCAGAATATTTAAGCCATTGGCAATGTTTCTGCATTAGTTGTTTTGCAAAGTTGGATTATCAATTAAAACATGTTATATAGATGGTGTTCAACAAAGTGTGACATTTGTAATGTTTTAAGTGTCATTACTAGCACAATTTTGCTGACTAGCACATTACAAAAGTAATTCAGGAATCAATACATTTTTGTATGCAGACAGTGGTGTGCAGTGTTTAGATTTAATTTCAGGATGGCAGGAGTGGAGAACTGTTGAAAGAATTTTGGCAAAAGATTGTAAAGCAGTGGAAGGGTAAAGGTGTGTGAGAAGAATACAGTGTCAGGCCGTTGCAGTATCCCCAAATAACAGGGAGCATGGCTGAGCCGACTTTGCAGCCTTTTCAAGGGCGCTATGGTATGGAGTTTCAGCAGATCTTCACTTCATTTATGACATCCAGCTACCCAGATAGCACAGCAACGTTGGGCCAACGTCGGGCCAACAGAACACGAATGGTCGGACCGACGTTGGAAGCCAACGTTGACCCGACGTCATTTTGCTCATCGTGCCAACGTTGGCCCGACGTCGCTAGCCAACCATAGGCATGTTTATGTATATGCAGTATACCTCGTTCTTTCGGTGTCCTTATCATTTACATATCCTTTAGTGTTCTTTGAAGTACTTTCTGAGTTCTTGAGTTTGCAGAAAGATATCCTTGCAGAAGCTACCGTAACAAAATAATCACTTTTTTAAAAGTCTATTGCTTCACTTTAGCCGCCTCTGATACTTGTTAATTACATTCTATGTCTGGTTGGGGTGCAGGAAGCTTATATATATAGCTACACAAAGTGATACATTGCAATTCATTTGCTGTTTATTTTTCAAAGCTATAACAAATTGTTTTAATGCTAAAACTAAAATGGCCTCGAATCACATTATGTAGTAAAATTGAGAGTCCTTCTGATACACTATTAAAAGGAGGCGTCTTTAGTCGCGTCTCTATAGCATTAAGCAGGGGAAAACTTTTTAAGCTCTCGGTTTAAAAAAACAACTTACATTAAAAGTCTGTTGTTGTTTTTTTTTAAATTTTTAAAAAATATATTTTCAATACATCGCAACCGCAGATATAATTAAGATAACACCACAGTGAATATCATTCAGATTCCCCACACCAGTAAGACATCAGTTAAGATGGTACATTCAAATCACTCAGCTGAGGCGTTAAGGAATAACAAGCACCAATTTTATTAATAAACAGTAGCTGAAACATTTAAAAGAGTAAACGACAAACGTCTGATCTTCCTTCTCAGTGACCGAGGATTCCAATACATTCAGTTCAGGAACTGATACACACGTGTTGGGTTCAATTCTAGATGTACTCTAAAAAAAACACAAAGAACTGAAACAATAAATTGTGCTTTTCACGGGAAGAGAAACGGAGAAAACAGCACCCCTTCATGATCGGTAATACAAGGTATTACATCAGTACCAGACATATATTTCTACAAAAATTACCCACGCATACATAATTAAAGCTGTCCTCTAATAATGTAGTTTTTGAGAATCAACGTAGTGTAACGTGGTTGCTCACGTTACGTCAAAATAGGCACGTTTGACTTATTATTGTAGTCCTATTGGTTAGTTTGATCTTCCTGCAATTTTTCTGTTCTCCATTTTCAAACTCAAATGTTAAAGAACTGTTGCAGCGTGGATGTGTTTTTTTTATTTTTTTAGGTAAGTAAAATGATTTCTACCGGTATCTTAATTTTAATTCACTCTTTTACTGAGATTCTTTGGCAAACAGGATATTTAAATATGTTTTAATATCTTTTATAATTGTCGTGTGTGCATTACCCACGCCTCTACCGGTAGATACTGAAGGAAGTAAGTGAGCTGATGACGTTGCAACTGGCACCTGGCAACTGGCGCCTCAAAAAAGATCTCGAGTCTGACTGTTTGTTAAATACCGTTAACTGTACTGGGCTGCTGTTTCCCCCTAATAGTACTTGTAGCCCGTATAAACATACGTAATGAAAATAAATCTTAATAACATCATAATATATGATCACTTACATGTTTTGTAGTAATTAGGAAAACTGTGTATTCTGCAAACAAATTTACAATATTGCTGTTTCAGAGACTATATCTTTATATCTTGGTAGTTCGTGGTAGCTCTGTGGTAATTTGACTTATATTGTAGGTAGTTTGTGGTAACTGAGGTAATTATTTAACTTCTGTTTGTGGTAGTTTGTGGTACTCTGGTATCTTAGTGTTAAAGGACCGCTTAAAAAAAGCTGGTCTATTTTTTTTGTTCAAAAACGGTGTCATAACTACAACAAATACAAACGTATTTATTTATTTATTTATTTATTTATTTATTTACACGGTCCTTTTCAAATGTGTGTGTGTGTAGCTAACTGGCAATATTTTAGAGAGGTTTACGTTATAATTAGCTATATATATATATTAACTTTCTTGGTCATTGGGTTTTCTCATAATTCATTATCATCACTATGCTTTCATGCAAAAATTCTGGTATGAAAGAAAACGTGAAAAGGATTCCGGTTTTTACTTCTGATAGAATAAAAATTACCATTACATTGCTATCAATGTTGACATTAGGTCATTCCGTTTTGTAGACAGTTACTGATTTGATTGAATTAGGAATATAAATAATAATACAAACAACAATTAATTAGTAACTCATAAATCTGTAAAGTACGTCTAGATAAGTAGTCTTGTGTGACATATCAAATGTAGTTAACTTAGACAAGTTCTAATAATTACTAAAAAATAAACTTTCGCTACATAATAACAGTTGCACAGTTAGCTACATATTGTAGCGATCCTGGCTTTTGCGAGAGCTGGACTAGAGTCGCTGGGATGCAGTATTGTAAATGCGTTGTTATCTGTTCATTCCCTGCGTTGTGTGCCCGGCCACGCCATTAAGAGAATGTATACGGGGAGGGTATAAGGGTGTGAATGCAGGGTGGGAAGGTCGTTTGGGGACCGTAGTTTAGGGGGTGAGTGTGTGGGTGTATAGGGAGGCTGTGTCATTGTTTATGGAAGTTAATTGAGGAAGTTCTTTTGTTACAGGGAATTAGCCAGTTCCCCCCCCCCTCTCTCCTCCTCGTCTTCGAGGGTTGGTTTAGCCCTGAGGGATGAGGACGATGGGAGCTGACGTCAGCAGGCTCGGAGAGACTTTTTGGGTGGAATTAGACGGAGCGGAGGGTGATCGAAAACCTGTTATTGTTAAAGACGAATTCGCCAGTTTAGATAGATTGCCGATTACGCTGATATACTGAATACCCCTGTTGTGTGTGAGAGGTATCCGCTGTTGCAGTGAAAGTGAAGTGGGTAGGCATAGACACTAGTAGGGTTTATTATTTTGGCGTGGGGCTGGGCCGACAAAGTCCTGTATAACTGTGTTAACAAAACAAAAGAAATAAACGACTGGCTGTTTTATTATCCTTAACATGGCTTCTGGAACCGTTTCTTTATTACTTATTTTAAAATAAGTCTCATAGCGACGGCAAGTCGCTACAATATTGTCATTTAAATTAAGTTTATAGCATTCGGGGATACAGATTACTTAACATTAAGAAAATACTATTAGATTTTACTTTTTTTTTTTTACTTTACACAATTAAATACATTTCAGTAAATTTAAACATTTTAAAAATGTAAGGCAGTGAAATTAGCCTACCTTATCTGGCGGTCTTTGGAAAGATGTGTGAGGAGACGATTTTTCTTTTGAGATAGTCTAGAGGGAGAGAGCTCGAGCACTATGAAATAATGAAGCTAGACACTTTTTGCCAATATAATCAAATGTATTTTTTTTTTTATTCACAAACACACACAATATTTTAAAGCTGTATTGGTCATTACATTAAAACAAGCTGGATACCGGAGCTGTCGGCACTTAGTTGGTCATAGTCCATCTCCCCGACCGTAGCTGTTATCCAACCATGCCAACCATATGCCGACGTCGGCTCAACGTCGTGTGCTATCTGGATATAGCTCTTTAAAAACTACATAAAGATAACTCCATTAAAAACTGCATAATACCTAATCTAATATACCAATTTACTATCTATTCCCATTTATTTACTTTAACATATAAGACATTCTGTGCTAAAATTGCTTGTTATTAAAATCGTTATTTTCATCTCAACAATTCAATATAGTTCTACATGGTTTGTTGTGAACGTTTTCTAAGACAACAGTTCAGTATTTTAAAAAGAAAAAAAATATATTCAGACAGAAAAAAAACTTTATCAACATGATGCGCTTGATCTAATTTTGTCACTATCAGAAGTGTACATGCTTGAATTAATTAGGCACAGCCAACTCCAATCACTCATAACAGTGTTGCTGGGTTTCAAACAAGGAGGGAATAGATTCATTTCTATTTAAATTTGCTGATATACGATTTTGTGTCTATTCCCAACCTCTTGAAGTGCTCATTTTAAATGAGTAAGCCAGAAAAAGCAAAAGTATTATTATTACATTGAAAAGTTTTTAAAGTTTTTTTTTTTTTGTAAATTAAATTTTAAAATCACTGTACCTTTTGTGTACACTTCATATAATTGTGCATTGTAAATACACACAAGGACTGAAACCTCCACTTGCAACTGACAATATTTTTCAGTTTGTAATTAAACATGTTGTTGCATTGCAACTGCACATCCAAATTTGTAATTACTGTGTCATTACAGGGTTATAGGACAGTGAACATCTATTAAAAGAGGAATAGTAAACGTCCAGGTCAAATGCCAGTCAATATTTGCAATACACAGATTCTATGTACTGCCTATATACATGTTTTTTGTGAGGTGTTGTGTCACACAGCAGGCATATTATGTAATCTGCCTGGCGGATGGATCCTCAGCAATCTATAAAGAGGTTATTACAATGTAGTTTGATAGTAAAGTATTATTGTTTATTGTAATTTCACCCATGAAAGAAAATGATGTACAAATAATGATGAGAAAAAGAATGACCAGTTTGGGATAAATAAGTCCAGTAAGTATGTGTACAGTAAGATTGTTTTATAGACTGATACAATAAAATTACAGCGGAAAGTGGCGGCAGTATTAAGATGCATATTTAGATAATTAAAATAGACCATACAGAACTTTCATTATGCACCGCATATCTTCACACTAATTAAAACTACAACTTCAGTGTTTATCAGTAAATCTCAGCAGCATGCCACCAATCCCCATGGTTCCGTACAGCTTTCCAGGGATTGCCTCCTTCTGCATATTTATGAATTTTACTATGAAGTTTTACTATGACCCATCTGTCACTGTCTTTACATACTTTCTATTAAACCAAATGATCCATCAATCAAAGGGCTTTATTACTCATGCAATTGTATGTACAGTAATCCCCATTGGAGCACTTCTGGCCCATGTTCAGAAAATGAGTCCTTGAAGTAATGCCATTATTAGTCCGCATATTCATAGTAGGATGTTTCGTCTTAGTAAGACCAAAGGCAAACAGGATTTCTAACCCTAAGGCAAACATGATTTCTAAATCTCTTCCTCTAAGAGCTTCAGGAGTTTCCTTCATACTCTGCTACATCGTGTGTAGCTCTAGTGTATGCAAAGGGTATAGTAATGAGCTTCAAATGTTTCCCCCCGGTGAGGATGCAATCCACAGTGCAGGGGATGTAGTGGAGGTGGCATGTATCTGAGAACCGCTTATCCAGTTGTTATTAAATTGGTATTAACATGATTTAACAAAAGTTATGAAGCATATCAGTGTCTGTTTGCCCATCTGTATGTCACACTTACATTAAATTGTGATTAAACATTTTGGTACCACTTTACATTGTGTCTCTAACTACTGTGTAGTTACACAGTAGTTACTTAGTAAATACAAGTGTACTTACATATAAATACAATGTTATTATGCATTGTTACAATGTTCTTGTGTCATGATAAACCCTAACTCTAAACCAAACCCTTTTCTGAAACAATTGTGTTCTTACATATATGTTGCAAAAACATGAACATATCAAGTACATTGTAACTATGCATAATAACATTGTAATTGTAAATACACATGTGTTTACAAAGTGACTACTATGTAAATACACAATACTAAGAGACACTTCATGTAAAGTGTTATCAACATTTTATTGCTAATTCTTATTCTATACTATTCTGTACTACTTTTTCATCATAATGATTGCTCATAATGATTTTGAATTTATAGCCATGGTGGGGATGTATGTTATGGACATGCTTGTTTTAATTGCTTTTTCTAACTATTTTATGGTGGTTACACTCATTCTAACTGTTCTGTGTTATGTTGCTCCAATAATTATCATTACATTATCTCTAAATCTTCCTGTACTTGGCTTTGAGCATGCATTGAGCTTGTCTTGGAGAATCTTGCTAGTTAAAAGGTCATTTTGTTTCAGGATTTGAATGAAATGAGGAACGGTGTTCAGTCCAGGCACGAAGGATTCAAGACAGGTAAAGCAACATAACATAGAACCATTTAGATTGTTTGCAAACAGCATAAAATAGTATGAGACATGTAAAAAAAATCAATGAAGATGATTAACTCTGTAATGGGTTAAACACCCCTAGGTTCGGCATGTCTACTAGTTATTTTACTAAACAGGAAGAACTGTTTATACAGGTGTCATGGGAAAATTCCATACTGGTCAGTTAAATTCTGGCTACACTAAATTCCCCCTTCTCTCAGGGTCAGAACTTTACTGTAAAGTCTCAGTGGATCTGTCCTGCTTAAATATATTTTCATAAAACAACATTAATTATACTTGATATGTTTTGTAAAAAGTAATAATAATAAAGTTGTGTGGCAATTTACCAGATGTACAGTACCAATTACAACATTCCTAAAGACAATGTTTATCTGTGGACAAAGGTCTATCAAAGAACATATTGTTATGAATGACTTTGGATAGTTGCAATAAAATTTAAATAAGTATGCAAGCAATCACTCTTAATCTCAATTAATATGTCGTTTATTCAGATTGTGTTGGTCTTTTCATCTTGAGTTGTTGAGAGCATTGTTTGTAAGTGGAACTAAGAATTAGCATTTCACAGTAAAGTGAAGTTCATTGAGAAGCAATGGTTTGTAATCAAAACGACAATATGCGTTTAGCAGCACTTTGTTATGGAAAATTTGCAATCATGCACAATTGAATGAGGTCTTGAAGGTCATTAAAAAGCTATTTGAGCTCATCATGTAAAATGAAAGACTCTGTACACAATACTGCTTCTTAATGAATTATTTTCTAATTTCTCATTTGGTTGTTACAACACTATTCACATTTATATTTTGTGCAATTTTCTTAACATCAATATTTCATTCTGATAAAAATAATTTTGAATAATTGAGAAACTAAACAAAGGGCTCTTTAGAAATAATGCTTGCCTTGGATTAAAAAAATGAAAGGGGCAAACACAAGAAAACCATGAACATACAGTTAAAAAAGAAGAAATTCACCAGGTAGACCATCTACATTGTAAGATTTTAAGGTTTTATATCGTGCCTTTGCTCTTTGGCCCCTCGTCTCTGGAACTTCCTTCCAGTGTCTATCAGGGACTCAGAGTCTCTGTCTATGTTTAAATCGCACCTCAAAATCTGTTTCAGTCTGCCAGAGACCTGGGACTGGGGAGAAGATTCACCTTTCAGCAGGACAATGATCCAAAGCACAAAGCAAAAAGCAACAATGGAGTGGCTCAGCAAGAAGAAAGTGAATGTTCTCGAGTGGCCTAGTCAAAGCCCAGACCTGAATCCTATAGAAAATCTGTGGCAAGACTTGAAGACTGCAGTCCACAGACGATCCCCAGCCAACTTGAAAGAGCTTGAGCTATTCTGCCAAGAAAAATTGGCAAAAACTGCACCATCCCGTTGTGCTAAGTTGGTAGACACTTATCCAAAACGACTCATGGCTGTTAATGCTGCAAAAGGGGCTTGCACCAAGTATTGACTCAAGGGGTGTGAAGACTTATGCAATCAAGACTTTTTTTTATTTTTAATTACTTTTTGAATATTTCTATAATTGTTCTTTCACATTGAAAGTGTAGATGATGTTGTGTAGATCAGTGAAACAAACTCCTACTTTAATGCATTTTGAATTGTATCTTTTAGGCAGTAGAATGTGAAAAATATTCAAGGGTGTGAACACTTTTTCAAGGCACTGTAGTTTGAGGTACATAGTTCTATCTGACATTGTACTATATATGTTTTATTATTATTAAACACAGAACTCATTGTTAACAACAATTTATTTTAAAACAGGCAATATATGAAAAATGATTTCATTAGGCCTTTTTTTTTTTTTAAATCATTAAAAATAAACCTCTGAACTGAGGCGATATTATATATTATCTTTTATATAAAATGTAGCTTTTCACTGTTCGTGCAAAGCATATTGCAAGCCGAATGGTCATTTAGAGCAGTGACACTCGTTTACTACAGTATCTTTAAATGAACAGGCAGTCATTTCATCATATCTGGAAATGAATTAGAGATATCTTAAAATTAATTTGAGATCTCTTCAAATCGAGTTAATTAGAGCTATCTCAAATACATTTCAAGATATCACAAAGGCAGTGAGCAAAACTTAAGGCCCTTGCCACCTTTATCTTATATGTTGCATATAGTTTTATAGTACTCCCTGTCCACAACTGCCATGAACTTCATCATGGACTTTAAGTATTTTTGTTTGGCCTCAGGAAGAATGTCAGCCCTTGTAGGCACCCTTGGCTTTGGAACAGATATGCAGATCAGTGGGTTTCCTGATCGCGTGCCTATATTGCATCGTCGAATGACTGCTTGAACAGATTCAGCTGACTCCTGATGAGTCGTTTTGTAGCTAATGTTGTAAGGGCACTGTGTGAAGGTTAGTGATGCAACAGCTGAGAAAGGAATCACTTTGTACTTAAAGGTTTTGGTGCATGCCTTAATCTTGAAATTCATTTTTTTTCATCTGTTTAACAGTATATGGACGTTTTCAATTAGCCTTTAGTAGCCATCTAAGAAATTATATTGGTGAGAAAAACTCAGAAACTGTCATTGCCTTCTCAATATTACTGTGCATATTGTCTACTTCTTGTACCCTCGAATGTCCTGGAGTGGAATATTTCATGGTGATTTTCTGAATCTGTGGATGCTGGGACATAAAGGAAGCAATTGCAAAGGCCATTAAAGAGTTGTGATTCTGGGGAACACAGCTGCCACTCCATGTATTAATCTCAGTCACATCTTCATGGGCAGTCACTACTTTTTCCAGGATCTTCACAAAAGCATTTGCAATATCATTTCCAGAGCGTCCTGACATTGCTTCAGTCCACACAGGGCAGTAACCTTTTCTTGTAAGAGAACTATGTGCAGTCAAATTATACAGATTTAGTTTCCACTTATAGAAGAATGAACTAACCTCAGCTTTGGGACAAGTTATAACATTTTCAAGGTCAAACTGTCAGCTTTTGTTTGTTATCAGTCTTTCTGCCTTTCATTGCGCATAGCTTCCTTTTCCAACACATGTTCCTGATGGTGTTTTTCAAGGTCAGGAGTAGTAAAGCCTTGTCCTTCAGCGGCCTTATATTCCTCACACTGATCACACCTGTCTGACTTTGGTACATGAAATGAAAGATTAAATTCAGTGATAAATATGTGGTGGTAGTATGATAATTTCACAGGATTTTCCCTAGTTTGACAGCACTGTGCCTTGTACAAATCATACAGTTTTGCTACATTTAGACTGGACTCTAAAAACAACATATTAGTTTTTGCCCTGCAGTAGTGTGATTCCACCACTGGAAAGGAGTTGATATGAGCCCTAACTTTTATCTTTCATTGCTTCTGGTACAACTTTTTGGGATGTTTTCCTCTTCCATCTGATTTTGGAGTCCCTGTTATTAGACTTTTATTTTTATGTACATTGTACACTGGTTTCTGGCTAGTGTACCCAAGTAATATTGCTTGCAGACTCTGACTCTACCACCTTGAATAGTAAAAAGGTACTTGAATGAAAATTTACGACACAAGATTTGGCTTGTTGTAGCTCTTGCTTTGGTCTGGTACTCTGTGGTAGTAGCAATAAAATCATTCTTTCTGTCCTGAGGTGAACTGTAGTCGTTGTCAAATATTTGTTTCCGCTCATTCTGTGAGATCTTTTTCGTGCAACTGTACTTTCATGAATTTTGACAATCTTTAAATGATTTAACATTTATAGGAGCTACATGTTTTCCATTACTACCTATGTAGGCCTTTCCTTCCTGGCGGAGCATCGTATTTTTATTTACCTTCTATTCCTTTGTGTTTGCAATTCTCTTTTTTGGCCTTTTCTTACTTGCTCTTGTGCTGTCACTGGCCTGTGTGGACCCTTTACTGTCACTGGTGCCTGGGTGTGCATATCCCTGGTTAATACTGTCACTGGTGCCTGGCTGTGCATATCCCTGGTTAATACTGTCACTGGTGCCTGGGTGTGCATATCCCTGGTTAATACTGTCACTGGTGCCTCGCTGTGCATATCCCTGGTTAATACTGTCACTGGTGCCTGGGTGTGCATACCCCTGGTTAATACTGTCACTGGTGCCTCGCTGTGCATATCCCTGGTTAATACTGTCGCTGGTGCCTGGGTGTGCATATCCCTGGTTAATACTGTCGCTGGTGCCTGGGTGTGCATATCCCTGGTTAATACTGTCGCTGGTGCCTGGCTGTGCATATCCCTGGTTAATACTGTCACTGGGGCCTGGCTGTGGAGAGCCCTGGTTAATACTGTCACTGGTGCCTGGGTGTGCATATCCCTGGTTAATACTGTCACTGGTGCCTCGCTGTGCATATCCCTGGTTAATACTGTCACTGGTGCCTGGCTGTGCATATCCCTGGTTAATACTGTCACTGGTGCCTGTGTGTGCATATCCCTGGTTAATACTGTCACTGGGGCCTGGGTGTGCATATTCCTGGTTAATACTGTCACTGGTGCCTCGCTGTGCATATCCCTGGTTAATACTGTCACTGGTGCCTGGCTGTGCATATCCCTGGTTAATACTGTCACTGGTGCCTGGCTGTGCATATCCCTGGTTAATACTGTCACTGGGGCCTGGCTGTGGAGAGCCCTGGTTAATACTGTCACTGGTGCCTGGGTGTGCATATCCCTGGTTAATACTGTCGCTGGTGCCTGGCTGTGCATATCCCTGGTTAATACTGTCACTGGGGCCTAGCTGTGGAGAGCCCTGGTTAATACTGTCACTGGTGCCTGGGTGTGCATATCCCTGGTTAATACTGTCGCTGGTGCCTGGCTGTGCATATCCCTGGTTAATACTGTCGCTGGTGCCTGGGTGTGCATATCCCTGGTTAATACTGTCACTGGTGCCTGGCTGTGCATATTCCTGGTCAATACTGTCACTGGGGCCTGGCTGTGGAGAGCCCTGGTTAATACTGTCACTGGTGCCTGGGTGTGCATATCCCTGGTTAATACTGTCGCTGGTGCCTGGCTGTGCATATCCCTGGTTAATACTGTCACTGGTGCCTGGCTGTGCATATTCCTGGTTAATACTGTCACTGGTGCCTCGCTGTGCATATCCCTGGTTAATACTGTCACTGGTGCCTGGCTGTGCATATTCCTGGTTAATACTGTCACTGGTGCCTCGCTGTGCATATCCCTGGTTAATACTGTCACTGGTGCCTGGCTGTGCATATCCCTGGTTAATACTGTCGCTGGTGCCTGGCTGTGCATATCCCTGGTTAATACTGTCACTGGTGCCTGGCTGTGCATATTCCTGGTTAATACTGTCACTGGTGCCTGGCTGTGCATATCCCTGGTTAATACTGTCACTGGTGCCTGGCTGTGCATATCCCTGGTCAATACTGTCGCTGGTGCCTGGGTGTGCATATCCCTGGTTAATACTGTCACTGGTGCCTGGGTGTGCATATCCCTGGTTAATACTGTCACTGGTGCCTGGCTGTGCATATCCCTGGTTAATACTGTCGCTGGTGCCTGGGTGTGCATATCCCTGGTTAATACTGTCACTGGTGCCTGGCTGTGCATATCCCTGGTTAATACTGTCACTGGTGCCTGGCTGTGGAGAGCCCTGGTTAATACTGTCACTGGTGCCTGGCTGTGCATGCACTGGACATGTTGTATAGCAAAAAATCTTCCGATAGAACCTTCATACATCAAAATCTAAATTTTTACAAATTTCTCACTTAGAACCCTATAATTCCAAGCTCTCAATTGAAAGACTATCATTGATTAATTTAACATGCATGTTCATTTCTACATTTCTTATCTTTCTCCAACATGTTATAGACACATAGTATGTGTATTTCTCCTAAGCTTGATGGCATGATCATTTTGTGGAATGACCTTCCTACAGATGTCAGGTCTGCCCAGTCCCTGACCACCTTCCGGCGCCTCCTCAAGACTCACCTCTTCAGACAGCACCCGCAGAACTCTTCTTTTCCTTCTGGACACTTTATCACTCTTCCTTAATATGCTTTAATTGCACTTATCTGCTCCCCATTTTACTGCATTTAATCCTGTACTTTACAGAGTACTGTAATCTGTCACAAGTGTAATTCAATCTGTAGTATTTTGCATTTTATCATATCCTGATGCAACTAGCACTGACACTGTTATCTGCTCTGTTATTGATTCGTATTTTGTAATATACCTGTACTTACTAAAACTGAAGTCATTGTATTTTATCTTGCTCTTAATTGTATTAATACTTGTACTGTGATTCTTGAAATGTATTTTTTGTTTACGACTGTAAGTCGCCCTGGATAAGGGCGTCGGCTAAGAAATAAATAATAATAATAATAATAATAATAATAACTATCCCAATATTTAACCAAATCCAATGTTTTATATTTTGAGGGTTTACCCAAAATTGCTATATTAATAAGAACCCTAAGACGACAGACCTTAGTGAGTAGCTCAAATGCTCGACATATTAATGAAACAGTAGCTCATGTATTCAGCTCTATATTAATGGATTAGATTTACATTAGCTGCAACAACTGATTTGGTTTTAACATAAATCCAGGATTATATGCATCTAACCAAAGCATGACTATTTTTTAATCAACAAAATGTGTTTATAAACTAGCAAAGCTTAACATTTTTGCTGTAAAATGAAGAGTCTTACGAACAGGAAACATTATTTTATAATGTATTGTTACCTGTTAAGTCTACTAATTGCCCATATAACTTTTCGACTTGCTGAACAAAGATTGATAACTGTGTAAAATGCGCTATGTCATGTTTGCTATCACTCTCGCACGACATAAACCTTCTCTCCTGTGTATGTGGATGAGTGTGAGTGGGTCATGTGGGTAGTCCAGTGATAAGAGACGCTGCTATTTCGTATATATCTGTCGTTGGTACTACCAGATGCCATCTATTAACTACACTCACAGTTGTATAGCCTAGATGTGATCCTCCTTCTCCAACACATTTTAATATATATATATATATATATATGAATCAGTGGTTGGAATTAAACCTCATCATATTTGAACTAACCAGTTTAAAATGTGTTTATAAATAAATGTCATCAACTTCTTTAAGTTAAAAAAAAATGTTTATTTTTAATTTTAGAATGTCTTTCATAGAGTAACAGTGTTTTTAAAAGGGGTATAATATTAAATGCACTGCTGTTCCATTTTCCTGATGTGTTTTATCTGTTGTCTTAGCAATAATAGCCAATTTTGCAGGGGGTTGTTTACTCATCTGTTATATTTATTCTCCAATAGTTACTCAATGTACTGGAAAGAAGAAGGATTAACCCTTCTCCGCATTGTAATTCCATTTCAGATGAAGACCAAACTAAAATTATAATGTAATTCAACGGCCATTAACAGCTGCTGAAATGCAAGGCAACAGAAAGTGATATGCATCAAGGAAAACAAATGCATTGCCTTTCAAAAATATCTATTTTTTTCTAAAGTGACACAACAAGTAATTCATACAGCTCTGGCTCACATGTGTAAATTACTCAATAACAATGCTAGTTTAGTGCTGTTCTCAGCAGAACTGATGGTAAAGACATTAGTAACTGAGGCTAATCCATAAGTTCTCCACGTCACAGAATGTTTATAGAAACGAAGCCTGTAGTTCATGTATATCATAATATACATTAATTACAGTTTTGTCAAACATAATACTATATTCCTCAAATTTAAGACGCAGCCCAAATTTCCCACCCTCAATTTCAGGAAAAATAAAACATCAAATAAATCTGCATTTTCAAAGATACAACCTCAGTTACACATATGGAGACAGTTTGCGGCCGTCTGCTATCACACAGAGCATTACAGTTATGAGCTGCTTCTCATCTCCAGTCTGCTATCACACAGAGCATTACAGTTATGAGCTGCTTCTCATCTCCAGTCTGCTGTCACACAGAGCATTACAGTTATGTGCTGCTTCTCATTTCCAGTCGTGATTACTCACACCTGTTTTTCTCCCAATTTGTGAACTATGGTATTGCTTGACATGTCGAAAAATACGGGGGTCTGATCAGCATTTCCGATCTGTCCAAGCTGGTACTGTTTGTTAGAGATGCTGAAATTGTATATGCTTCTCTTTTGAATTCCTCAGGAACTAATGACACACTTTTTTTTTTTTTTTAATTTAGTAATCGCCAATTATTTTATTATTTTCTCCCAATTTGGCATATCCAATTATTTTTTGGCTCAGCTCACTACTACCACCCCCGCGGTGACTCGGGAGTGGCGGAGACGAACACACGCTGTCCTCCAAAGCGTGTGCTGTCAGTTGACTGCATTTTTCACACTGCAGACTCACCGTGCAGCCAACTCAGAGCTACAGCGTCGGAGGACAACGCAGCTCTGGGCAGCTTACAGGGAAGCCCTGAGCCGCCCGCCCAGACTACAGGGGTCACTGGTGCGCGGTGAGCCGAGGACATCCTGGCCGGCCTAAGCAGCCCCCCCCCCCCCCCCCCCCCGTATGACCAGAACAGGGATAGCCTACACATGATTAACTTCTAGAGAAGTTTCCTATCTGTTGTTCAGTCTATTTTTTTCTTAAATAAGCCAACTTGTCAGTATATTCCAGTGAAAAAAAACTGCAGTATGGGATTCTAGCTAAACTTGCTGTTTTGTTATTAAAAGCGCTCTATGTTGTGTATTAATGTAGTATAACTAAACTTATTAATCATAATACAGCCCTGCAGTATTTCAACAATGGTTACTGAACTAAAAGTGTTTCAGTAAATCGTAACACAAGTTGTAGGAGAACTATGAAGACAAGAGTGGTGACTCACTTCTTGCTCTCGTTCAGATACGTTGATTACAGTACACCCTTGTTATAATGAACCATCAACTATAACGAACCTTGCCCATGGAGCCCACATTAAAAAAAAAGATAATATAAACACACACTGTCAACATCCCGGTCTATACGCACGGAATGCCACCTCTGCAGTGAAGTCAACTCTTTTGTCTTAATAAAAATCACGCATGTGTAACTATGCCTCCGAAACGAAAATCATTTTATGTTGCAACAAAGCTGGAAACTATATTGATCGTTTGAAAAAAGAAGTAACGCCTGCATATCTCTGTCGTGAATATAGTTTGTCAAAAAAAGTTTTTTGGCTTGTTCAGCAACCATGCAGCAAAGCAAAACTGATTAAAGAAAAAAAAAACAACAAAAAAACTTTTTGGGTTGATTTGGAATAAAAGATCAGTTTGGGATTCTTGCATGTTGGATTAAGGTGCACTTTGAAACGATTCATGTCAGATTGATTTTGATAAAAGTTCAGCTTCAATTCAGGATTTTTGCTTTTTGTACTGCGTTTTAATTCTTTCACGAATTGGATAAGGCAAAGGCAGAATACTGCATACATGAGATGAACAGGTACATGTAATTCTACCTTTATTCACAATCTCATCTCATTAACTTACTCCAACAGGTTATTGTTCATTTTGATATAAAAAACAAAAGGCTTGGACCCCAACAGGTTCATTATAGCGTAGCAAGGGTGTATGTATTTAAATAGATTTCCTTCCTAAAAGTGTTTTATGTACTTTCAAGCTTTTATGCATGTTAAATAAACTAGGTATTACATGACATGGTTAAAATGAAACACTGTCGTAATGGTACCATTAAGGACACTGCTGGAAACTTGTCTGTGAGCTGCAAACAAAGTGGGGGAATAACAGAGAGAATTGATGAGAAAACTATTTTGTAATGCTGTGACATGAAATAACTAACAGTATGCTTACATTTAGACATTGGTAATCATTCTCCAAAAGCTCTTTCCTTTGAGCTTAAACCCTCTATCCTGTTGTTTTCACCTTGAAAAGGTAAAGCTGAAACATGGACTTTTTTTTTTTACATTCCGTAGAAGACAAGGATGCTTGCAGGCTCGATATTGGATTCAGTGGACAGGAATTGCGACGTATAGTGAAGGCTCTATCCTAGGAAGCAGAAAGAATTAGCAATTAGCGCTGGTTCAAAAGGAAAGAGGCCAATTGGGGATCTCAAAAGAGTGGTGACGGATGAAGTCAACATCAGTAAAAAGGAATGGATGGCTAAAGTAAATTGGGCTGGATTGGGTGGGGGATGGAGGGGAGTGATGTATATTGACAAAAACACTTTTGCTACTGACACTATTTGAGTGTACAACCTTCAGGGGACCATTGTTTGACAGGGTGGGACAAATGATTTCAAACAGCAATCACTTTTTTTTTTGTAGCAAGCAAAAAAAACCTTTACAAATGTTAAATGAAGGATTTGCAAGATGTCTTTCCTTGATATATTAAAACCCAAGACATCAACTATTATGTGTTTTCACATAAAGAAAAAACATTGGCTTTCAAATGTTTTGTTTTTAATTTACTGTAAAGAGTCTTCAAATGAATCATAACATACTGTAATAGATAATAATTGCTTTGACATTTTGGAAAGCAAGGCACATAAATAACCTGGCATCTGACACTACATCCATTTAATTGAAAGTAGTGAAATAATATTGTATTGTCAACGTTTCACCATCCTAATTTATTGTACATTTCACAAAGAGCAGTGGAATGTAACAATTGAATTTCAAAAGAGCTGGACTGGGCTCAGGATTTAAAAGCAGCACTGGTGGCAGGTTCCAGGAAACTGGGCTCCTCATTTTAATTGACATCCTGCCTGTGTGAGGGCCGTTATTGGATCCAGACAATATTCAGCATGAAACCCATGGGAATATATTTATTTTTCATTTTTAGAAAATGTCTAACTTGCTGTTGTGGCTTAGGTAGTGCACCCAGTTAAAAATAGTTAAAAGGTAATTTTGGTTTATTTACAATCAGCTTAGCTATTCCCCCCCCCCCCCCCCCCCCCAAACTCTCTTATAAAGTTCCAGTAACAACACAGACACTAAGCAGCTGAAGCAAGATACAAAATCTAAAACAGTCGAAGAAAAATGCCAAACTGAAAGAAAATATACTATTTCAACTTTGTATTGTAACATGGGGCCAAATATTCAAACGCCTTGCGTGTGTAGAGATTTTTTTTCTGCAAGTCCTTTTTGCGAAAAAAGTTGCGCTTCTGAGTGAGATTCAAAATAGATGCTGTGTTGGAAAAAATGGGTTGTTCTCTCGCAAGTGCTTTTCCCTCAAATTTGGGGGACGTGTCATGAATAATCCTGCAAGTTCACCACCACGAGCTAAATTCAAAAGTTAATTTGCTCGCAAATCACTATGTTGCATGGAAATCACTTAAGACTGGTTAAACTTCTCTTAATTATTTCACAGGAAATATTTCAGGATAATCTCTGTTTCTAGTTAAAGAGTGAACATGGCTTTCAGACAGCTATATTTGCAAATGCTAGCTGGGCATTCCTTGACTTGTCTACTGAATAAGTCCTTAGTCGATTTATACTTTGATTAAACATAATAACATTCTGGTTTATTTCTAACTCAAACATTTAATTTATTTGTTGTTTATTTTAAACAATACTAATTACCAGTGCTTAATTTGTAAAGAAAGAGGTGCCGGGGCGCAAGCAGTGACAATAAAACCATTCTTAAGAACTAGTGTTAGATTTTATAATCACATATTCTACATCATATATGCAAAGCAGTAGTACGTGCAGAAAAATAAATTAAAGGCAAATGTAGGACAAAAAAAAAAAAAAGAAATCTGCTTGTATACATAGGCATGTAACCCGTAGGGCAGAGGGGGCAGTGCCACCCACTGTTTGGTGGGGGGAGGGACAACTTGTATTTTGCCTGTCCACTTTTTTTGCTCTGTGTATATGCACGATTATTCTGTTTTGTTATGATTTGGCATTTAAACGGTTTAAAGTGAAATAAAAAGTGTAAAGGCATTCAGATGACTCCAGAAGGCTGACATTGATAAAGTGCCACGTTCTGTTTTTGTTTAAATCTTTTATTTGTTTCATTAAAACACTGAGCGCAGCAGCGTCTCAGTTTCAACTGCAAGTACTGCCTGTCTGTGTGATTCTTTCTAGTCTGACGTCATCCCTGCAGCTAGCCTGTCACAACCCTACACAAACATTGGTTTGAGCCATGGTCCGTGCTCCGCAGTTTTTGTGGAGATTCCACAAAATAAATAAATCAATAAATAGCTTGGTTTGTTTTTATTCTCTATTAAATAAATTCTATTCACTGAAAAAAGGAAAGAGAGAACCAGACCATTATTATTGTTTTTATATATATTTTTTTTTAATAGGGGAAGTTAACAGGCAATGTTCCTGTGTGGGGGTAGGGGTACAGGCAGGCATGAACGCGTTTAAGTTCAACACTAACCCTAAATAAAAGGTTGTTCTTGTTATTAAGCAGTAGTATAATCAGAAGCAGTGGTATTTAAAAATAACAGAAGCCAGTTTTCACTTTAGCGAAGTAGGCTACAATATTTGTTTTCATTAAAAACGTGTTAATTGAAATTAATGTTCAGCTTTCATATTGAAGCTTGTTGTGTACTACTCATTCAAACCAAGTAGGGTAGGAATTTGCTTGTATCGTTCAAGACGTTTTTTTAAATCAAGTAAGCTTATTTCATTTGTGTATAAAAAACAACAATAGAGTCCCAGTCCTTCTTTCGCAGCCAGAGTCAAGCCCAAATAATGCATCTTCATTTTGCAAAAAGTTGCGATGGTTTTATACCTCGAGAGAGTTGCGGTTGATTTCCTGTGTTAAGCCATGTTAATTTATTCATTTCCGCAGCGCTGCGATAATTACAGTTTCTCCGCAACACTTTTAGATTTCACTCACTTGGGATTTTATGCAAGAGTTGCGAGAAAGAAGTGAAAATTTGCAAGAATATTTTCCCCATGGTCCTTAACGGGCAGATAATAACCCATGGGGCTGGTTAAAAAACCTGCAGGTAATTATCTGACACGATTATAACCTGTATAGTCTTTATATTTTACAACTATACAAGAGCTTAAGGAAGTTTCAGACTTTCATTTCATTGTGCTTATTGCTGTATAAACGGCTGAACACAAACCTTAAATTTAGCTTTCCCTTAAACATTCGGAAAGTGAACATGAAAGCCATCATCTATTTGTGGGCTCTATCTCATTCAGATACAAAGTCGAACATTTCAAAAATAAGATTAATAAATGCAAGGCCTTGTTTACTTGTTAAGTTGTAACTTTCCCAGAAATTAACAATGTGGTACTATTGAAGGTTTCCAAAACTAGAGAAAATAAAATCTTCTTGTACTAAAATGACATTGTCAGACCTCATTCAACTGTTCAGCATCCCATTATTGCTTTCATTTGAGCTGCCTTTCCAAAATCTTCTGGGTAACATTTTTTTGTGAATAAGCAGTAACTATCAATGATTAGCACAATCTTTGATTGCTCCTTAGAACAGAGGAACTTTTGTTTTAAAAGGAAAGGTCATAATGTTCAAACAATATGCACCATTTGCCTAGTAATAGTTTAAATGCACCCATCCCCCATGCAAGAACTGTGCGTGAATAGTTTCAGAAGCATGGCAAAGAATGAAAGCATCTTCCAAGGTAACCACAATCCCTGGAGCTCAATCTAAATGAGCACGTTTGAGAGGCACTTCATCATCATGTTCCTCTACATCATGTTCTCTACACTATTTGTGTGACATAATAATGATTAAATGGATTGACATCCCTCGAGAGACATATATCTAGGCCACTTTATGTTAATGGTGTGATCGGGGTGAACGGTGACTGGACCCGATATAGGGTACAGGTCCTAATAAAATTAAGTGGCCAGGCAGTGTGGGTTATTAAAATCAAATACCTTACAGTACATGTCAGTCTTGTTAGTTTTAACATATTTTGGTATTGCATATGTTTTGCAAGTTATACTATTTATTTTAAAGCTGCACAAACTGATTCTTCGATTATTCGGATAAGCTCTCCACAGGTGAAGGTCATTGGTGTTGATTGGCCTAATTTACCATTCCAAGTGAAACAAGTAAAGAAACAGCTGCTTGGATTGGTGTGCATGGTGTTTTTCACAGTCTGGTGGCCAAAGTTGGCCCTGCCACTCCTGGTCTTTGTTCCAACCCTGTTCTAAATCGTTTAATTCAACCAATTAAACCTCCATCCATACCTTGAAGTAGTTAATTATATAATCTTACTTGTTAACCCTGAGTTGAATGGCCCCCCAGAACCGTGATTGGACACCCCTGGTCTAAGCATCTGTTTCTTCACTTGGAATAGTAAATTAGCCCAATCAACACCTATAACCCTCATCTGTGGAGAACTTATCTGAATAATCATTTCGTGCAGCACTTTTATTTTTTGTTTCTTTAGTGACATGCAGTTTATTGTAAAATGCACCTCACTAAAAAGAGACTTTGCTTCATGTGTTTTTCCCGAATAAAGTTTATATTTTCTTCATAGATTATATCAATTATATTTTCTCATCCTCCGCAAGATACTATTAAAACGTTTCCAAGGCTGAATGTTCCTGTTTTTGCCCCAATTGGACTGTACACACAGTATGAGCACTTTCACACACTTGTGCAAATTGGTTACTGGTAAATCACCATTAAGCATTTGGGTATTGACTCTTCATCATTAGCGCAGTAACACTAGCACCGCAATTCTTTGTTAACTGGAATTCAGTAAGGGTAAAACATTATTGTAACATTTTCACACCAATTCTTACACAACAGGGCAGCTCAGTCTATTAAATGTGTTCATATTGCTTCCAGTTGTACAATGTTTAACTGACTGAAGTGACACTCACCGATTTCTAACTCACAATCTCATATTTGAGTGATGCATAAGTTGGAATACAATTCACCAGGTACACGGCTTGAGTTCAGGGCTACTTTTTTAATGAGACAAATTGTAAAAGCAGTTCTCAAGATTACTTACATATGGTCACCACCACCACTGTATATCCCTGGCAGGGACTTTAAGTAGATGAAATGTATAAATAAGTATTGTACAAACTTTCTGAAGCACTGAGTAAGAATGTTTTGATGCTTGTCAGGAAATCAATATCACACCCATGAGAATGAGGTACAAACACATAACAGCACACAGAGAGGCAAAAAGTGCCTACAGGTAAATTTAATAAATCAAACCAAACTTTAAACAAGACATAAAACAGAATAGGAGCAGTCATTGAGTACTAGCAGAGAAAGTAAGAAGAGCAATACAATGTTTCCATTACAGTGGATTTATTCGCTAAAAGTTTACGGATTAAAAAAAATATGCGACAAGCTCAATGGAAATGGGTATAATTCACAAAAACGTGTACATTTATTCAAACTTTTAAAAACCCTAGACCTTAGGGTTTTAGGAAAGTCGATATTTTCAGAAAATGTGAATTAAGGTGCCTTAATGTGCATAACTTTAAATGGAAACAATTTTATTTGCATAAAATAAGTGCACTGCAGCTCCTAAGGAAGTTCCTTACTGGGAGGAAGAAATGGCGACTAACAGTAACAGGTGCAACTGGGAGACTGCATATTCTGCACAGCTAGCCAGCTTATACAGAGCGATAGCGATTCTCTTTTCTGTTGGTATAGGTGATCTTGGGCTGAACTGTTCTGGAGTATACGGGTCAAGTTTAGTGCACAGTTCGTTAAAAGCTTCCCTGGTCATCCTGAAATGGGTACGCCAGCGTTGATCATTAAAATGGTCTTGCACGATATTTTCCCAAAATATATTGCAACGCTTGTACACCCACTTTCGAGGTGGATTCTGTTTTGTGGTTGTGAGTAGTAACCACTCCAGGTGATACAGCTGCCTTCTAGATCTTCTCCGTTTCATAACAATACTGATGCTGAAGCAAGCTGGAGTAACAGCATCAGTATTATTTGGCCTTCTTCAAGAACATCCTGAAATTGTGTTTTTTTTCTGCTAAAACCATTTTTCTGCTGAAAAGTTAACGGCTGTAGAGAACACGTGCGCAATGGCTTTAATTCTCCAGTTTGAACAGAATAATGTAGCCTATTTTAATATCTATACGTCACACGTCGTGAACACCAATCCTTCCTGTACAAATACATTCCTTGCTTTTATGGCATGCATTTTATTAAGATAAAAATGACCCTGATAAACTCATACATTTTAATGAATATTTTATTGTAAATATATAAATAAAGACGCATAAGACGTTATTCGCTTCGATATCTTAATGGAAACATAGCCATTGGCAAAAAACAAATAACAAAGATAGATTAATCAATCTGAAAACCAAGATAATTTATAGGTACGGCTCTTTGTTTTCGATTTTTATTTTTGGTCACGTGGTGTCCCTTTAAAGTTATATTGAGCCAACTCTTAATTAAACTCTTGGAAAAGTGTTGATTGTGAAAGAAGATTACTTTAGTTTTTTCTCCCGTAACTTGAATGAGACTATGCTCCTGTTTCATTGATAATGTTAAAAAAAATAAAAATAGACAGCTCCTTATTTTTAATTCAAACCGAACACAAAAATCGTGTTCAGTTAAATTGCTTTTCCTGGATCTTAATGACTCATTGCAAAAATATTCTAACCTCTCTTGCAAATAATAGTTTCCTCTTAATTACGATTGAATTAAATCAATTTAACTTCACTCGCTGTTTGCGTTCGGTTTGAATTAAAATTAAGGAACTATGTTTTTTTACATTATCAGTGAAACAGAATCTTAGTCTCAATCAAGTTATGGGAGAAAAACTGAAGTGAACTAGTTTCACAATCCAAGAGTTTAATTGGACGGAGTCGTCTTAAAAAAAAGAAAAAAAAAATGAAGAGACCTACTTATAGGATATGCATTGCCATTTTCAACCACTAAAATGTCCATCTCAATTAAGTTATAGCAGTCAGTTGGGCAAAATATTAAATCCATCCCCAGGTACATTTTCAATAATTGCCCTGCCTGTCCCTCATTATTATTATCTTTTGTGTTGCTTATTGCATACATTAAACTGACAGGTCTTCAGTTTCCTGTGTAGGTCTTTTTTTTGAAATGTTATGTTTAATAAAGTAAACATGAAAAGATGTAAACGTGTGAAATACTATCGACCTAAGAGACCATAGCTAGCATTTATGAAACAAACAAATAGCAAATACAATATTTGTTCTTGTTCCACCACTACCAGTCAGAACAAGTTTGATTACAGCATTGCAATTTAATTTCTGTAAGAGCAGCTCAGATATATTGTATGATTGTGAATTCATAAAGCTGTGCATTGCTGGTCATAGAAAACTCTTTAAAGGAATACAATCATTTTAATGTGACAGAACATTTCATATACAAAATGGAAGCAACTCTGAAGAGAGCTCAATGTGCATTAACATGACACAGACCACCCATTGTATGTGAAGTTTTAAAATGTGTTCAATTCCGATCTCAGAATTCCCGAATCAATCGATTAAACATGAATTAATTTAGTAAAAAATAAAAAAGGGGGGTGAAAACTTTACACTTAGTTCAAAATTGGTCCAAAATAATGATTATTGTGAGATGGACATTCATGTTGTGAGATAGACATTCATGTTGTCATTGTCATTTTAGTATTTCAGCCACAGCTATTTATGCACACCAAACAAAAGCCTCTCCTATTTCAGTCAGAATAACTTGCAACAATATTTACTTCCTTTGTCTGGCATTCTGCCTCATCTTTTCAGGTACTAGCTGTTGCCTTGAAGCTTACAATTTGTACTATCATCTTTCAGCAGTTTGATTGCCAACCCCGCTTGACAAGGCTGAATAGTGAGGTGAAGGATGGTGGAGAGTCGGTGAACTCTAAGGCATGGCACAGACTTCACAGGTAGATTGAAATTTAGCTGCCATTGTATTTACCAATTGATTGATCGTTCACAGAAATGTGTGAGTCACCCTCCTGGTCGTATCACTGCTTTTTATTTAAGGTTGTTAGGATTGTGCCCTCCTATCAAATGATCACATTTCAAGTGGCATTTAGACTTGACTGAAATTTATTTACATTAAGAACTGTCTCTGCATTTAATGTTCGATTTCCAAGTTGAATGAGCATGAAATTGCTTCCCAAAATGTATTCATGAAAAGTTTATAGGGACAGTTCCATACCAGTTAAAGTACTGAGTTCTCTGAGTACTTTTTGGCAGGCCTAATGGAAAGCACCAGAAAATGAGGTTATCATTTTCTATGCTTTCCCTGTAGGCCTGATGGTACAGACAAAATTACTTCAAGCAATTGATAAAATAATTGAAATGTGTGCATTTCCAGGTGAGTAGTCTTTTCCATTTCCTAGGCTTTTGGTTTTAGTTTATTTTTCTGGTTGGAGTTTATGCAGTATCACATTGTTGAGTGCTCTTCAGAAATAGTTTATTGTATGCGTAACTAATTTTTAAAATACCTTCATGTATCTATATAATATCAATAAAGACAGAATAACAACACCACCACCACACTGCTTCTGCATTATGGAATGTCAGAAGTTTCATGAGCATGAAATTGCCTCCTGAGCAGAACATATTCATTAAATATTTATAATATAACCCTCTTAAAATCAGTAGAACCATGTTGTTTTTTAACCAGGTTGTTTCAGGTATTTCATGAAAGGGTGAATGTAGCTTAATAATGTATCTATAGATGCAAGTTTTATAAAATATGTTGTTTAACTAATACAATACCTTTCTACACACTAGGGGGTATTTTCAGGGTCTATTCAATTAAAATAAATAAATAAATTTTACTACTTTTACACTGGACTCATGCACTGTTTGAGATCTGTTTTTTTTAAGTGAATTTGTGTACCTTCATATTTTTACTGTCAACTTAATTGAGCTGGGAATCGTTTAAACTTTTTTTAATTATTATATATTTTTTGATAATTCAGAATAGATTGTTGCAACATACTACTGCATCCTGGAATCTACATACCTGTGCTGTACGTCCAACTGCAGCTACACCACTGGAGTGAGCATGAAGCAACTTTTCATTTCTAGTGTTATCTTTGTAATATCTGCTTTTTCCAAATTGAAGTACAAAGAAAGACCAAACGACAAGGTCGGGAAGTGAGCGTCACTTGCCCCCAAGAGAGGACCCCTGGCGCCCCGCAACTGTGCCACCAATGCATAGAGAGAAAATTGTTAGTTAGAAAAGAAAGTTAGTAATTAATTACAAATATTGTTTAATTACAATAATTTATTATTTTTATTATTTTTATTTAACTAATCTAACCACCCGGCAGAGAGGAAACCCCCCCCCCCTTTTTTTGTGGGAGGAAGCCTCTGGTGGTCCTGGTGGAGAGATGGCCCCCACTCCGGGCATGCTAGCAATACTTTATTGAACGGAAATAATATCAAGAAGAGAAGAGCGAATGTAAGATTCCATTGCTGAGGAAGGACTGGTTGATTTTAACTTTGGCTGCTGATCTTGCTGCACCTATACAGATGAATGGGACAATGCAATTGAGGAGGAAGGACAGCTTAGTAAGACAAAAGATTGCAAATGTATGATTTATGTTGAGCTGAGGGAGCCAGATGTCTCAATTGTGTGATCTGATAACGAGAAAGAGCGTCCTTTTCAATACAATCAGTCCCGGGCTCAAGTGGTGTCTACCAGTCTACATTCTTTGAGTGCTTGAAAAACACGCCTCTCTGAGTCATAGGTACCCCCCTGTGTATAGCATTGCAGGTTCATTCTCAGCTCTATGCACAACACAGTGGTGATCGGAACCAATGGCAAAAAAAAAAAAAAAAAAAACCTGAGACAGTGGAACAATACCACAAGTTCGGTGTGCATGTGCTGGACCAGATGGCACGACAGTATTCAGTCAAAGGCGAATCTCGTTGGTGGCCTGTGGCTGTATTTTATAATATTTTGGACCTGGCAGCCATCGATGTGTATGTTTTGTACAAGGAATGTACCAGGGAAAACTGCAACAGGAGGGACTTCATCATGCAGTTAGCCATGGAGCTTCGGCAATATGGAAACAGTGTCAGATTGCAAAATGCAACGACAATAAAACTTTGGATGTCTGCGGCGGTTGTGGAAGGGCAGTGTGCGGTAAATGCTCAGGGAAAGTGGAGAAGCGTGTATTGTGTGTGGACTGTACAGGTTAGAAAGCTGCCATGTATGTAGGCTAAATAAATATGTTATGCAAATAGTTTATTGTATTATAGTTATTTATGTTTTGAAGTAGTGCATTATATACGATTTTCAAAAAAAGCCCATTTCATGTTATATTTACAAACAAATAAAATGATTATACAATTTTGTATGTACAGAGACCCGTTAAAAAATAGTTACTAGTGAAATGGTTATTTTATTTATGTTTTATTTAGATGTCATGTTTTGTTTTACATTTAAATATGGTGTTTCTGCCATGCAAATGTTTGATTTGATGTTCATAAATAAAACTTTTATACAATCGTTTGTCTTTCATTATCATATTACAGCTATTACAGTGTTAATGGTTATATAAATACAAAGAATTGATATGCTTTCCAACTAAACGATTTCATGCCTGTATATATTAGAATGTACGGTTGGCCACTTTCTCGAGCTAAACCATATTCTTACATCTGACAGGAAAACAACAAAATTAAATACTTAAGTCAATTGATTATATATTGATTATAAGCTCACAGAATTTCTTTTTCTGCAGAGGAGACAATCCTCCGTTATAAACACCTATTTGCTATTAACCACAGTCCTAGCAGTAGCAGATGACATGATCGAAGCACATGCTTTAATTGGAGGTTATCAACTATCTTCAAATTTAACCACAGTACAATGGCAGTGTTGTATTTTTAAGCTTAGTTCCCATCAATTGGACAGTAAATACTGTAGCGATCTCAGTTCCCGCAGGCAGGCGCATCACACAGGGCGAGGAAATCCACACACAGGCGGAGGGCAGGCGCGAACCCGGGTCCTCTCGCACTGAAGCATAGCGCTGATACAGCTGTACAAAAGAGCCGGCTCTTTTGTTCAGCGGTATCGGCGCTATGCTTCAGTGTGAGAGTTCCCGGGTTCGCGCCCGCCCTCCGCCTGTGTGTGGATTTCCTCGCTCTGTGTGATGCGCCTGCCTGCGGGAACCAAGAACGCTACATTGGGTATAGAAGTGGGACGCAGGTACCCCAGCACGCACTCGTTGGACTGTAGCCTGGTTAGCAAGTCCGGGGCGGACTTGAGGCTGGCAGGGGAGAATGTAGCGTGCATGGGGGAAGGCAGCAGCAGGGCTGGTAGGTGACGTAATCATACACAAAGACATAAGCCCGATATACGCTCCTTGCAAAGGAGCCGGCTCTTTTGTTCAGCGGTATCGGCGCTATGCTTCAGTGTGAGAGGTCCCGGGTTCGCGCCCGCCCTCCGCCTGTGTGTGGATTTCCTCGCTCTGTGTGATGCGCCTGCCTGCGGGAACCAAGAACGCTACATTGGGTATAGAAGTGGGACGCAGGTACCCCAGCACGCACTCGTTGGACTGTAGCCTGGTTAGCAAGTCCGGGGCGGACTTGAGGCTGGCAGGGGAGAATGTAGCGTGCATGGGGGAAGGCAGCAGCAGGGCTGGTAGGTGACGTAATCATACACAAAGACATAAGCCCGATATACGCTCCTTGCAAAGGAGCTGGCTCTTTTGTACAGCGGTGTCGGCGCTATGCTTCAGTGCGAGAGGACCCGGGTTCGCGCCTGCCCTCCGCCTGTGTGTGGATTTCCTCGCCCTGTGTGATGCGCCTGCCTGCAGGAACCGAGAACGCTACAATACTATACAAAGACACAATTGGTCCAAATGAATAATTCCGTGCTGTGGAAAAGTGGTTAGTTGTGCGCAGGTGTGTAGGTGATGCAGTGCTCCAAACAACGACAGACAACAAAGTTCACATTCCAAACAGTTCTTTAATTTTCCTTAACACGGATTGGCACCGTTAAATAATAATACTGGCTTTACACAGCAATGTGTATCGCCAGTAATAAACCATGGGGTCCAGTCCCAAAATAATAATACAATAACAATTACACTCAACACGGCCACGGCTACTTCTCCAGACAGTGCGTGCTCTCGTGCAGGTGTGGTGAAAGATGACAATTGTGGTGCAGCAGTGCAGTGTAGTTCGGGCTTATGCTGGCCTGTAGCGACAGCTCCCAGTAA
The DNA here is from genome assembly GCF_902713425.1 of Acipenser ruthenus. Taxonomy (NCBI): domain Eukaryota; kingdom Metazoa; phylum Chordata; class Actinopteri; order Acipenseriformes; family Acipenseridae; genus Acipenser; species Acipenser ruthenus. The sequence continues at coordinate 106,175,975 of NC_081189.1, read as the reverse complement.
GTATTAGCTGTCTAACAAGAACAAACAGTAACAGTTAGACAGACAACAAACAAAACACTAAACACTCACAATCCATTTTTACTTCCATTTCCTTATGGGTCCTTTCAGTAGCCATAACCAAGCAACAGATGGCATCGTCACATCCCCTGAAATACCCTTAGTCACGCCCCCTGCGATAGCTAGTTCAATCACGTATCCTCCAATCCATGACTGACACATCGCATACCGCATTAGGGCGATGACTTCTGGCATTTTGACTCCACCCCCTTCCTGTATGGCTGGCTTCCGACTGACCTTGGAATTAATTGCCAAACAATCCAGTACGGGGCACACTGTTCCTGTTATACAGCGCCCTCACAGATTGGGAGGGAGATTTTGACTAGGATTTGTTCGCTCTCTGTCACACATGCATATTCTTTTGGGATATTACTTTTTTATTCAAATGCAGTACATCTACAATGGTCCTAGGCAAATTAAATTGACAGCATAATAAAACAGGTGCATCTGGCAGCCAGACAACTAAAGAACACTGAAACATCCTGCTGAAAATGTCACTCAGAACTGAAACGCCTGAATATTAAATCACCTTCTGTACCAGTCTTGAGATTCAGATGTTTCTACCCTTGAGATGCTGACAAGATGTCAAGTTCAAACTAAGCTTTTAATAATCATTTTATTCATTTCATGTACAATATAGCCATATTTCACCTGCCTTCCTTTATTGTGGAGTAGATTGAAGTTGCAGACAGTGCATTTAAAATCTAGGATAGAAGAATGTTTCCATTAAAACATCAGGTTTGCACAGGTAGGTTGTAAAGCACCAGTACAAATATCTTGGAGCTTGCTAAATGCTCTGCTGTCTTCCAGTGATCATGTTGATAATAACATTTAGTTGTACAGGAACATAAGATAGCAATAACCAATATTTTAAAATCCATTTTCTTAACTGGTTCATGCTTACTCTAAAATGAAGAACACAATGTTTTTAAAGCCTTGGATCTCATTACTTAATTTGTTATACATCTGTAACTGATGTAATCAGTGCTCCAGATACGGTTTTTGGTCTGGGAGTAACTTACCTTCTACTTTAACACTGTGACAGTAAAATGTATTTTCAGTGGGTAAAATGCAACATTACTTTGAAGTCATGAGTAATCTCCATAAATACTTCATAATCTTTACACCTTGCATCTTAACTGCAATGTTACTTTGAAATACTGTACAAAAACGTATTAAATTAAAATCACCTATAGGTCAGCCAGGGTGTCCTCGGCTCACTGCGCACCAGCGACCCCTGTAGACTGGCCGGGTGCCTGCGGGCCTGCCTGTAGCTCTGAGGTGGCTGCATGGCGGGCCTGCAGAGTGAAAAGAAGCAGACGGCTGATGGAACACATTTTGGAGGACGTGTGTGACTGTCTCCGTCTCTCCCGAGTCAGCGCGGGGGTGGCAGCGGTGAGCGGGTTGAAATAAAAAAAATGATCGGTCTTTCCAAATTGGGGAGAAAAAAAGAGAAAAAATAACTGCCGAATCAAAATTTAAAATAAATAAATAAATAAATAAATAAATAAATAAAATCAGAGACAACAGCTATTCTTATTCACTTTATTGACCACAACAATGTGACTCTGAAGATGATAAGCACAGAAACACAATATATATTTTAATTATATATTTTAATTCCAACAAAGCCGATGGAATATGCTTAATAAAAGCCCTTCATGAACACCCGTAAATAATTGTTGTGAAACAAAACAAAAAAGATGGCTTTCTATAGTATGGTAATTATTTTGTTTTATTTATTTACAATTTCAATGACTAGGTTTTCACTTTTCTTGAAGCTGCTGTTCCCTTCCATTAGTTCTATAAATACCTGGATACCTTCTCTAGGTATCCAGGTATTTTTTTACCTTCTATAGGCATCTCTAGTAATTTAAAATAAAAAGGCAGTGTGACAGAGAGCGAGTGATCTCCTTACCAATCTGTGAGGGTGCTGTATAACAGGAACAGTGTGCCCCAGACTGGATGGGTTGGCAATTCATTTTGAGGAAAGTCAGAAGTCGGCCATCTAGAAAGGGAGCAGAGTCACAATACGAGAAATCATCACCTTAATGCGGTAGGCAATGTGGCAATCGTTGATTGGAGGAAAAGCGATTGCACCCGCTATGTTGCGAAATAATCTGTTCCTTTGTTATGGTTGTGAAAAGATATGTAAAGGACGGTACAAGTAAAAAGTAACCATGAGTGTTTTCTTGTTGTATCTGTCTGTTTATTAATTGTCACATTTGTACTTTATAGACCAGTGTTTCTCAACCGGTGTTCCGCGGAACAGTGATGTTCTGTGGGACGTGTGCAGGTTTGCACCGATAAGTTTATAATGGTATTTTTTACTATTTTTGTCAGTAATGATTTGCCCGTTGGGAATGCAGTACCCATAGTGCACTGATTGCCTATGTACAATTAGTAATATAAAAAGCAATACTATCTGTGATTAAACTACAATTTTAAGATTATATAATGTGGTGTACCTCAGAATAATTTCAAGTGCCCGGGTGTGCCTTCCCTAAAAAAAGGTTGAGAACCACTGTTATAGACGACTAAAATCAGGGAGCTGTCACTATCAGCCAGCATCAAACCCAGACTACACTGCACTATTGTTTCATCATTGCTGTATAATTCACCACTTGCACTAGGAGCACTCACTGTTGGAATTTGTGATTGTGTATGTGTATAGTGTGTGTTATTATTATTCAGGGCTGAACCCTGTGGGTTTAACTGTGCCATACACATCGTTGTGTAGGGCCAGTTATTATTATTTGCAACACAATAAAGAGCTGTTTTTCACCGTGAACTGTGTTGTTTTTGTTATTACTGAGCACTGCATCACCTCTACACCTGCACACTGCAAACCACTTTGCCACAGGCAGTTTTTTTTAATACTTTTTGCCTATTGTGACAGAGACAGAATGATTCTTGGTGATAAATCTCTCTCCCGACCTGTGAGGGCGCTGTGTAAAGGGAACAGAGTGCCCTGGACTGGATGGCCAGACGATTAATTCTCAGGGTTAGAAGGAAGCCGGTCATCTAGAAAAGGGGTGGAGCTATACACAAAATCATCGAGCAGGAAGGGAAACACCGTGGCAGCCGCGGATTGGAGGAGTGGTTGCACTAGTTAACCAAGGGGTAATGATTGATGGTAGAAAAGAGGGTGTAGCGAAGTGATTTGTTCATTTGTATGGTTAAAGCTGAACTGGAAGGAGACCGTGTATTGTAATCGTGAGTGTTTTGTTTATTTTGTTTTGTTGTGTCTAAAGAACCACTTGTTTATTGTTATTAGACGGCTGAACATGATACGGAGCTGTTGCCAAAGGCCAGCACTTACCCGGACATCACTGCACATTGTTTCACGAATAACTGTATTTACACCATGAGCACTTTAGCATGCACTGTGGACTTGTGTTTGTGTTTTGTGTTATGTGTGGGTGTTTAGGAATGAGACTATTATTATTACTGGATCAACTCGGGGATTAACAACAGTGCAATACCTGCTGCTGTATTGCCTGTTCTCATTGTTATTGTTTACTGCTGTTTGTCATCAGATTTTGGATTGTACAAAATATCATTGCACCTGGATTATCACTGTCTGTCTGTTCATTCATCACTACTGCATTCCTGCACCTGCACACTGTTAACCACATTGCCACATGTGGTGTCAGATAAAAAGGGATGGATCACGTTTCACTAGTGGCGCTGGACAGCAGGCGGGAGGTTGAGGAAAGACGGAGAGAGCAACGGTACACGGCACTGATCGCAAGGATCGGGCTGGCCATACCGTTCAATGCACCCTGTGTCATCTGTGATGACGACCCCAAAAGCAAGGGCACAAAAGATGATGGCGTAGGCTTACCTGGTCGCATCATGGCCCAAGGAATTATGGGCAAGCCAGCTGGGACCCTGCCTAATCGTGGAGGCTCAGGCAGCCTGTCAGGCCATGATGGATGCCAAAGCTGCCCAGTACGACCTGGTAAAGACCATTCTGCGCCGTCTCAACATCACGGGGGAAACACACAGAGTACGATCCCCGGATACACGCCCCAGAGTTGTTGCACAAAAACTGGGTGATCACATGGTGCACTGGCTCAACCCAACCCAGAAAACAAGCCTACAGATGGGAGAGGCTATTGTGGTTGAGCAGTTTTGCCATGTGGTCGGCGCTGATACACAAGCATGGATACAGAGCCACAACCCCCAGCACCCAAGAAAAGGCAGTGAAACAACGGAGCAGCCGAGTACCACCTCCTCTCTCCACTCCACCATCACCAGGACTGGGTCCGAGACCTTCTAGACGGCCGACCCCAATGGGCAACCTTGCCTAACCTCCATGGAGACCAAAGTTGACCCTCAGCTGGGGAAGAATTGCTGCCCCTGCCCCATTGCCATACCAGCAACGGGACAGATATTTAACCTCTGCTCCCTTTCCCCCCTACCTGTTTTAGATCTCAACAGCCGGGACACCAGGCCAAGTCATGCCCATCTGCAATGGAGTGTGATGTGGTAACGTGCAGTTGGGCATCAGAAGCAGGTAAGTGAGGGGAAAATGGTCGGGAGGGGCCTTGTATTGTTAATGTGGTTTTGGGAAATGTGAAAACCCACGCATTAGTGGACACAGGGTGTGAGCAGACCTTAATTTGGACAGCTCTCTTGGGCAGTGTGTCATGGCAGCCACAAGGTCAAGTGGCTATCTCCTGTATCCATGGAGACACAGCGACATACCCCACAGTCAAAGCATACTTATCGGTAGGACCGATAAAATGTCACCTAGTAGATGGGGTGGCGGAAAGGCTACCACACCCAGTAATTCTGGGCCGAGACTGATCAAACTATAAAAGAAAGAAAGGGAAATAATTGGTAATATTTTTCCCTTTCAAACTGAAATGTTCTTCCCCTTTTCTCATCCAAGAAAAACAAATAAAGAGAGACGGATACGAAAATGGGAGGGATCAACGAAAATGGGAGTCAAGGCTGGGGTTTGGTGGGAGAATGCGCCAATGGTAACAAATGCCAGTCAAAGGGGGTCGGAATGCAGTGTGACCGAGAGGGCGAGGTTACTGGGCCATCTAGGGCAGATGTTACTCCCACCCCTCTCAATATACTGGACATGTGGCACTCAAGCACGGACATAGTGTGGGGGGGAAAAACAACGACCCCTCAATAGTGCACACTTGGGGACAGGTCCGGTTTATTGAAGATAAGGATGTTGAAGGCGCTGGGGTGCTATTATTTCCACATTTCATTATCAAGGGGCAATTACTGTATAGGGTAAACCTTGCCACGGGCACAGGACAGCCTGTAACACAATTATTGGTTCCCCCATCTTGTTGGCCTGAGGTCATGAGGCTGGCACATGATATCCCTTTTGCGGGGCACCTTGGAGCTGACAAAACAAGAGAACGAATATTGGCTCGATTTTATTGGGTAGGACCTCATAATGATGTGTTGAAATATGTAGCCACATGTCCAGACTGCCAGCGAGTAGACTAGGTAATGGCTTTAAAGCAGGGATAACTACATTTACTGGGTTTGTGAGGCAATTCCGAATACACACATACAGTATGTATCTTTGTAGTTCAACTGTAATGGTCATTATCCTTCTATCATGTTTTTGAAACAATGTTAGGATAATAGAATTCATGCCCTTTAATGTAATCATTGGAGATTAAAATAACAATACTAATGCATGTATTGTGTATTATTTTTTCAGGGAAAAAAATCAATGAGAATGAAAAAGAACCAAGTCAAGGAAAACCTGAAAGCAAAATAGGAACAAGGAGCAATATATTTAGGAGGCAGCCATACTTACATTTATTTTTTAATATGTTAAGCTGCCAATGTAAGATGTATATAAGTGAGTGCTTTTTCAAGCTGTAAGTACAACCAGGCCCACTGAGAGGGTGGGGAGGACAGGGACAATTTCCCGGGGCCCAAAGCCCCAAATGGAGGCCCTGATGAAGGGGGAACTTTTTTTTTTTAATATATATATATACAATATTTTAAAACAACTAGCCCTGCACAAGACCCTTTACGTTCCCACCACCACATTAAAAAGAAAAACTCTCGTATTGCACATCGAGCCGATGTGCTTCTCTCGTGTAATGATTGTGTATCCAGCCGCTGTCAAACACTTCCTTTCACACAATGATTTGAACTTTAGCAATTCATATTTTGCTACACCAAAAAGCTGAAAAAAGGCATAGTAATTTTATGTATTTTTTTAAAGACTTTTAAAAACTTTAAAAGAACCCTAAAGTTACACGATATATACCGCAGTATGAATTATTCTATTATTAAGATCTATAATTTGCTCAAAACAACGTGTTGCAGCAGTTTGTTAGAACAATTATATCGTGTAAAATAAATAAAGTACTTTCTTCAGCTGGTGGTAAACACAATTAGAGAATGATCCGTTATATTGCATAAAATACAAATATTAGTTAAGAGCAGAGATGAGTGGTTTATTTTTGGCACAGGATAAATAAAATAGTGTATAGCACCACCACTAAAATGTAGTTTATGCTAAAAACGTATGTTATTTGATGTTAAGTAAGCTTCTATTTGATGTTAAGAAGCTTGGTTTAGACTACAGTATACTACAAAGTCAGATGAATGTAGTACCGAGGGGGGGGGGGGGGGGGTCTTGACATAAGTACTCATTTTCCAGCTGATATTTGTATTACAGTTTTAAATAATAATAATTAAAAAAAAAGTTGAATAAAAAAAACCCATTTAGGTTGTCTGTCTTAAAAATGAATACATTTTGACAGTCAAGCTAAAGAAGAAAACAATGGGCAATGGAAGATCTACACAGTTACATGTGGTAAAAAAAATAAATAAAAAAAAACTGAAAGTTTGCATAGACAATAGTTTAAATATTTAATTCCACGAGCACTTTGGGTGCATCTTTGCTGAAAACATCAAAAGCAAACACTTCATTGTAAAACATGCAACACTTAAGAAAAGATTGTTTTGCCATTTTTCATAATTATGAAACTATAAATTTAGATTGATAAGTTATAAAACATATACTTTATATACATTTATAATTATGTAATAGATTAGCGTTGTGCATCACTTTAGTTTAAGGGTTGCAAAATATGTTATTAATATCTTATAAATTGTTAATAGAGTAAACAGTACTTTAATAGGGAACTTGACAGCATTTCTCATATACTTTATAAACATTTATAGTTATGTTATAGATTAGGGACCCCTATATTTTGCAAACCCTATGAACGTTTCTCACCCTATGAAGTTGTCTCACCCAAAAGACGGAGCACAAGGAGTTTAAGTGGCTTGCTCAGAGTCACACAATGAGTCAGTGGCTGAGGTGGGATTTGAACCGGGGACCTCCTAATTACAAGCCCTTTTCTTTAACCACTGGAATGACAACAGAGAGGGTGAATGTCACGAGTGTGGGGAAGGCTAAACAAACTATGCTTTAAGGGTATTCATAAACCTTTAAGATCACAACATGAGGTACATTTGGAAGAATCTGTAAATGTGTGATTAAGAATATGAGTAATATTAGCAAGGCTGGATGGTTAATTGGAAAATATTAGCAGTGGAAAGTTTTGTGTTATAATAAAGTTAAAATGTTTCTTGCCATGGCGTATGTTCTAAGGGTTGCTAGAATTGGTCATTGTCATTCCAAGATTATGTTCTGATATGAAAGCAGGCAAAATAAGGCTGTATTTTATCATAGATATCATCAATCAATAATTATTTTAAAAGAGCGCCCTTTTCAGATTGGCAGCTATGTGAACAAACTATATATAAAGTCAGGGAACCAAAGTGGATGTGGCATGCTTTAAAATAGTGAATGAAAGGTTCTTGAGGTGATTAATATATTTATGTATAGTTGTAATAAAGTAATTTATAAAACATACAATAACCTACACAATAGGATACTTATAATATATGTAATTAACACATCTAATATGATACTTTATAATAGCTTTATAAATTGACCTTGACAATTTCGCAAGATATTGTTATTAGTAAGCAAATGACATGACATTATACATACTTTTATAATCTATATTATAACATTTGTATAACATGTTATAGCAACAACAACAACAAAAACAAATGGTAAAAGTGTATTATAACAGTCTTATTATTTTTAATCATACTTTATAATGGTTAATAACATAGCTAATAATGTGTTTATAAATTATTTATAATCATTTATAATGAATACCGAAACTAAAGTGTTACCCAGATGGTTAGGTTTTAGTTTTTGGGTTAAAATAAAAACAAATATTGTGTTATAGCATTTTTTAAAAGGTTTATTGTTTTTTTATTATTAGTATTATAGGATATACAAATATAGTATAAGCAAAGTGATTTGAAATATGATTATATTTAAGCATAATGGTGTTGTTTTCTTCAGCAAATGAAACAGCTCCAGAAATAGCACATTTGAAATATTGCTTCATTTAAAATGCATATTAAAAAAACTGTGTCCATTTTTTGTTTTGACAATAAAGCTTCGCTCCTCAGTTTACTTTGAAAACAATGACTTGGATTACCCAATTTCTCAATACAGTCAGACACCAGTGCCAACAGTTTCATAACTTGGATTGATTGTTATTTATTTTTTGGTTGAAAGGCCATTCAAAATGTGCCTGTATTTCTTGGCAGCTATTTGGCCAGATACTCTTTTAAAGTTTTTTGTCAGACAGAGCCACTGTTATTATTTATAATACAAAGATCTATACAGTACAAAACTTAAGACCAAGCAGTTTAGAAAAACAACAGCGAGGAAAAGGCTAGTAACAATATAAAGAAGACAAGGAAATAAGAGAGCAGAAAAATAAATATATACATATGTTGGACAAAAAAAAAACAATAGAAACATCTGCGATAGTAGTGTCAAATGCAGAACTCGCTCAAACTCAATGAGCCATTGTGACTGCAACAGTGAAAAGTAGGCTATTGTTTATTTATAACAGAATATACTGTATGTCATGTATTGCATTTGCCTAACATTCAGCCATATGGGAATGTTATATTTAAGATAAGTTGACACCAAAAAACCAAAACAATTTTGTTAAAGTTTGTTTACCTAAACTAATGGTTTTCAACCTTATTTTTTAGAGGTTTCAGCTCAAGTACCCCTATACAATTTCCACTCAACTGAATGGTACCACAGTTGCAACAAAAGCCCACCCCTCCCACCCCCAACACATATATTTTATGTCACAACAGGGACTGACAGACTGTTGGTTTAGGACAGAATACCAAAACACTAATTCTTAAAACTTTTAATAAAAAAACAGTATTTGGGAATCTCTTTGGAAACACTCGGCAAAGTTATTCTAAATTCAATAGCAAAAACTTTGTTAAAGTAACATTAAGGTTTGTTTGCAAATGCCCAAAAGGTTAGGAAATTGCAAGTTAAGGTAGCCACGCACCTTAACTCTGCACCTTTATGTGTATGTTTCCTGTCACACTTGACATCACATATGACATCATCAATGACATCACTAAGCACATGACACATTCTCCCCGAAGACTGGCCATACGGAAGTCATTGATTGGTAACATGTTCAGTAACTGCATTCCCACAATCTTTGCTGTTAAGCTCATTATTTCACCAGTGTTCTAAATAAAACCAATACAGTAGAGCTAATTGATTAGTTGGGACCTTCCACAAGCCATATTTCTCCAAACTCTAATATTGGAATCCACAACATTGGCTTGTTTGTATGAACTACACTGTTTCACATGGCAAAAGGAGTCCCTGCATTTTCTACAGTATTATTATCCATTTTATTTTTGCACTGTTACCCATTCTTCTTTCAAACTTTACAGTTCAGTAAGAATTCTTGCTAAGATACTCTTATGGCTGGAAGCCAGTTATAACATTGAAATGTTTAGGTACAATTGCAGATTTCTGCAGTTTAATGAAGTACATAAAGCAGAAGTGGATTGTAATGCGTGGATTTTATGCTTCCAAGAAACATAAAACACTGCTTTGTGTACCACAGTATACATGGAGCAGCAGTATACCATACAGTACTACAGAAGATTCCTTTTCTATTTCACTGGCGCCTTCTGAGTGAAATTTAATGGAGAGTGGTATCTTACATGTAGGGTTTCACATATTGCATGTCCCATCCATTTTCAGGTACTCCTTTCCAAACATCAAATACTCATCACTACATACCTCAACATGAATTACACATTTCTGAGTACATGGAAATCTGTTGTTGGTTAAAGCACATTTTGACAGCAAAGATAATGCAGTTACTGAACATTTTACCAATCACAATGACGTCTGTATGGCCAGTCTTCAGGGAGAATTTGTCATGTGCTTAGTCATTGCCCATGTCATTGATGATGTCATATGTGATGTCAAGTGTGACAGGAAACATACACATAAGGGTGCAGAGTTAAGGTTGCGTGGCTACCTTAACTTGCAATTTCCTAACCTTTTGGACATTTGCAAACAAACCTTAATGTTACTTTAACAAAGTTTCTGACATTGAATTTCCATAGCTTTGCAGAAGGCATCTTGGAAAACCAAACAACCAACAACAATTATATAAAGATTTTTTTTAAAAGCCAGGTTTATTGAGGCAAAATCAAATGTTGTTAATCCCTGCCCCTGAGGCTAGTGGAAGGGGGAACCCAAAAGACTGGAGGCTAGAGAGGTGGGGACAGCAATGGCTGCCCTGGTAGCTGGAGAGGTTGGGACAGCAAGGACTGTACCTGAGGCTGGAGAGGTGGGGATAGCAAGGACTGTACCTGAGGCTGGAGAGGTGAGGACAGCAATGACTGCCTTGGAGGCTGAAGAGGTGGGGACAGCAACGGCTGCCCTGGAGGCTACAGAGGTGGGGACAGCAAGGACTGTACCTGAGCCTGAGGATGTGGAAGCAACAACGGCTATACCGAGGTGGAGAGGTGGGGAAAGAAACGGCTGGACCTGAGGCTGGAGAGGTGGGGACAGCAACCGCTGCCTTGGAGGCTGAAGAGGTGGAAGCAGCAATGGCTGTACGTGAGGCTGGAGAGGAGGGGAAAGCAACGGCTGTACCTGAGGCTGGAAAGGTGAGGAAAGCAACAGCTCTGTACCTGAGGCTGTAGAGGTGGGGACAGTAACGGCTGTACCTGAGGCTGGAAAGGTGAGGAAAGCAACAGCTCTGTACCTGAGGCTGGAGAGGAGGGGAAAGCAACGGCTGTACCTGAGGCTGGAAAGGTGAGGAAAGCAACAGCTCTGTACCTGAGGCTGGAGAGCTGGGGACAGCAACGGCTGCCTTGGAGGCTGGAGAGGTGGGGACAGTAATGTCTGTACCTGAGGCTGCAGATGTGGCGACAGCAATGGCTGTACCTGAGGCTGGAGAGGTGGGGACAGTAACGGCTGTACATGAGGCTGCAGATGTGATGACAGCAACGGCTGTACCTGAGGCTGGAGAGGTGGGGACAGCAACGGCTGCCTTGGAGGCTGGAGAGGTGGGGACAGTAATGTCTGTACCTGAGGCTGCAGATGTGGCAACAGCAACGGCTGTACCTGAGGTTGGAGAGGTGGGGACAGCAATGGGTGCCAGAGAGTCTGCAGATATGGTGACAGCAAGGACTGTACCTGAGGTTGGAGAGGTGGGGACAGCAATGGCTCTATCTGAGGCTGGAAAGGTACAGTACTGACGGGGAGCAGTTATTCTTCATGTTGTGCAGCTCTGTCCACTCCCTCTAGAAAGATCATGTAAGAATCCTGCTGGTTTTTAGGCAGACGGATGCGTTGTGTGCAATTTAAGGTCTTGATGCCATATTGGATTTGTCGTCGCTTCTTCTCTCTTCTATTTGTCAGGCGCATCTTTCAAGTCTTGTCAGTTCTTACCTAAATTAGATAGGAGATATTTGGATCAACCACCAAAGGAAAAAAAGGTTTCTGAAATGTAATACATAGAATTCTGCATAGTGATTTGGATATCTGAAAATGTATATAATAATCTGTGATATACTAAGAGTATTTATTAAAAATGAAATAATAACAATAACAGGTTACATGCATTTCTAAACTGAATTGCCCAAAAGTTTACTCGAAATGTAATAAATAGAATTCTGTATAGTTGTACTTTTCTGTACTGTCTTGAGGAGTTGTACACATAAACAATTACAATACGAATATTACTACAGTTGTATTGTCACTGTATTAATAATATACTGTACTGTAATGTTTTGTTTTTGTTTTTTTTTTCTCAGTTCAGGCCGGTTGATTATCGTCATGTCTTACACTTTCTAAAAAATATATTGTTATTGACCCATTTCATTAACAAAAGTTAAATAACTTTTTATTTTACTTGTGGATGTTCAACTGCTGTCTGATACATCCTTATTTCAGGGCAATTAAAATAATTATCAAGAAGTTAAAAAAAAATGTACCTCTAAAGTTGTACACATAAACAATTACAATACAAACATTAAAACAGTTGTATTGGCACTGTATTAATAATATAGCCTACTGAATTGTAATGTTTTTTTTTTTTTTTTTTTTTTACTGGCTTTAGACAACTCGTTGTGAGTAGTATTCATTTATTTTCTCAACTCAGGCTGAATGATTATCGTCATCAGTCATGGGTAAGACTGAAGTCTTGCTGTTAGGTTCTCAGCAGAAATTGGAGTTGGTAAATTCTATTTAAAAAAAATTAGGTAAATATAATTCAAATATAAATTCCAAGGCCAGAAACCTGGGATTTGTAATTGATTCTGATTTATGTTACGAGGCTCATATTCGCAATACCACTAAAGTGTCCATTTATCATTTACGTAACATTGCCAAGATTAGGTCTTTTTTTATCATTGCCTGATGCTGAGAAGCTAATTCATGCATTTGTTTCATATAGACTGGATTACTGCAATGCTCTGTTATCTGTGCTACCAAATCATGCCTTAGTAGCTTGTTCAAAATGCTGCTGCCAGGGTGCTAAGCAGAAAAAAGAAAAGAAAGCACATAACTGCAGTCTTGGCTGCACTTCACTGGCTTCCAGTACGTTTTAGAATTGATTTGAAGGTCTTGCTGCTGACTTACAAGGTGCTCCATGGTCTGGCTCCTGACTATCTAAAAGAGCTCCTGTGCCCATATGCATCTGCCCATGCTCTAAGGTTAGCCGACTCTGGTCTTTTGCTTGGATGGAGGCTTGTTAGCAGGATTTAAAGCTGTATTACAGTAAAGATACCGAGGATTTAAACAGAATTGTGGCAAAATGTACAAAAATGCTTACACACAAAAACCACAGAAAAATGTGCCCGTGACCATAGGGATTTTGTTGTGGAAGACAGCAAAGGAAAGAAGGTAGAACTTAAGCGTGCAAGTACTGTCGAGTTACTACTATACATATTTTGACAGAAAAAAAAAACGCTCAAGCATTTTGGAAAGTAACTGAAAACACTATTTTCATACAGTATATCAAAAACGAAAGCCCTGAAAAAAAATGATTTACATAAAACTCAAAAATAGCTAAAAATAAGCACCGAAAAATACAATGAATAAAACCTGAAAAACAGAAGCCCTAGATATAACATACAGCAAAAAGGATATATCATATAGCAAAAAAGATATAGCATAGAGCAAAACAGATATATCACATAGTAAAATGTATATATATATATATATATATATATATATATATATATATATATATATATATTGTGAAGAAAGAGCAGGGGCGCCTTTAAGGAATGGCGTCTCTGAAGAAAAACTACACACCCCAGAAACCTCAGCGCAAATTAGTGAGGCGGGGTTAGACAGTTTAAAAGGGAGCAGGGGAGAACAATCGGGGGAAGTGTGATTGTGGGGAACACAGCCCGATTGTCCTGCCTTTGGAGTCTCCAATATCCTTGGAAAGTGATAGTAAGTGCTTTACATTTCAGTCGTAGTTATTTCATGCGTTTTTCCTCTTGGTGAGGCAGCCTTTTGTTTTTGGATTTGTTTGGTTTTGTTTCGTTGTTGCGATTTATTAAACCACTGTGTTGTCGGCGGCCTGAGCCGTGGCTAGTAGGTGACCCGCGGGGTTAGCTTGGGTACCTACGTGGCACAGTCACGGCAAATGTACTGTTTTGGTTCCTAGCTGCAGGAGCAGCGATCTGTTTTACCAAGTGTTTTATTTCTATGACCAGGACTGTTTAAAAACACTCTTTGGTTCCTAGCTGCAGGATCAGCAATCTGTTCTACTAAGTATTTTATTTCTATGATCAGGACTGTTTAGACACCGTTTGGTTTCTAGCTGCAGGAGCAGCGATCTGCACGGTATTGCGGGAAGTGTTTACTACTTCAAGAAAGTGAAGCACGAGACGTGGTACTGGAACATTGTTTATTACTGTTGGAAGGTGGCTTTTTAAACAGTCACTGCAGTGATAGCACAAGTGTGACGTCATTCCGCTTCAAGGAAGTCAGTATTCATCCGCGCTTGTTCTGGAACCTGGTAGTAGAAAGGAGACGACTGAACATCTTGCACTTCCCTTGCTTGTGGTCCGGGCCCACTCCACCAGAGGGGGCCGTTGCTCTCTGTTCTTCTGTGTTTCAGGAGATAATCAACCGAGGGAACCCACCCTCTACTCACCTGTGTTACTGGCTCACTCCACCAGAGGGAGCCCAACCTCAACTCACCTGTGTTCCTGGCTCACTCCTCCAGAGGGAGCCCAACCAAGACTCACCTGTGTTCCTGGCTCACTCCACCAGAGGGAGCCCAACCTCAACTTATGTGTGTTCCTGGCTCACTCCACCAGAGGGAGCCCAACCGCAACTTACCTGTGTTCCTGGCTCATTCCACCTGAGGGAGCCCAACCTTAACCTTCCAGTTGTGCAGAATCGGGACATTCTACAGGCAAAGCCTGTTTCAGTCTGGTCATCTCGCAGTAGTATAGAGAGAGGAGAAGAAGTGAGGTAGTTAGCAGCCCGTACAGGGCAAGATAAACGCTTCTGATTGATTATAATCTTGTGTAAATATTGTAAATAAAAGTAATTACCTGAATACGTAACGAGTTCACTCCAGTCCTTGGGAAGAAAATACCAGTCCAGTAGCACCACACTACCAATCTTTCACAATATATATATATATATATATATATATATATATATATATATATATATATATAGATATAGATATAGATATATGTCAAAAAAGATATAACATAGCAAAAAAGATATACCAAAGTCACGTGGTTGTTGCGCTGGGCCTGCGCAATGTGCAATGTTGTGGACTAGTCGAGGCGAGTACACTTCTAAGTGCAGTTAGGGCTGAATCAGAAGAAAATCAGTACCTACACCTGAACTAATGTCATGGCAGAATCGGTAAATGCAGTTATTAACAGGCTGACTGAGGACAGACATCTTTTCTGTGTCCCCACTCATTGACACTGTGTCAGTACTTATTGATGCAGAGTCTGTGTCAGTATATAATCACCTGTGCTCATTGACACAGGGGCTGTCTCAGTATATAAACACCTGTACTCACTGACACAGGGGCTGTCTCAGTATATAATCACCTGTACTCATTGACACAGGGGCTGTCTCAGTATATAAACGCCTGTACTCATTGACACAGGGGCTGTCTCAGTATATAAACACCTGTGCTCATTGACACAGGGGCTGTCTCAGTATATAAACGCCTGTACTCATTGACACAGGGGCTGTCTCAGTATATAAACGCCTGTACTCATTGACACAGGGGCTGTCTCAGTATATAAACACCTGTACTCATTGACACAGGGGCTGTCTCAGTATATAAACACCTGTACTCACTGACACAGGGGCTGTCTCAGTATATAATCACCTGTGCTCATTGACACAGGGGCTGTCTCAGTATATAAACACCTGTGCTCATTGACACAGGGGCTGTCTCAGTATATAAACGCCTGTACTCATTGACACAGGGGCTGTCTCAGTATATAAACGCCTGTACTCATTGACACAGGGGCTGTCTCAGTATATAAACACCTGTACTCATTGACACAGGGGCTGTCTCAGTATATAAACACCTGTACTCACTGACACAGGGGCTGTCTCAGTATATAAACGCCTGTACTCATTGACACAGGGGCTGTCTCAGTATATAAACACCTGTACTCATTGACACAGAGTCTGTGTCAGTATATAAGCACCTGTGCTCATTGACACAGGGGCTGTCTCAGTATATAAACGCCTGTACTCACTGACACAGGGGCTGTCTCAGTATATAAACACCTGTGCTCATTGACACAGGGGCTGTCTCAGTATATAAACACCTGTACTCATTGACACAGGGGCTGTCTCAGTATATAAACGCCTGTACTCACTGACACAGGGGCTGTCTCAGTATATAAACACCTGTGCTCATTGACACAGGGGCTGTCTCAGTATATAAACACCTGTACTCATTGACACAGAGTCTGTCTCAGTATATAATCACCTGTACTCATTGACACAGGGGCTGTCTCAGTATATAAACACCTGTACTCATTGACACAGGGGCTGTCTCAGTATATAATCACCTGTGCTCATTGACACAGGGGCTGTCTCAGTATATAAACACCTGTACTCACTGACACAGGGGCTGTCTCAGTATATAATCACCTGTGCTCATTGACACAGGGGCTGTCTCAGTATATAAACGCCTGTACTCACTGACACAGGGGCTGTCTCAGTATATAAACGCCTGTACTCACTGACACAGGGGCTGTCTCAGTATATAAACGCCTGTACTCATTGACACAGGGGCTGTCTCAGTATATAAACGCCTGTACTCATTGACACAGGGGCTGTCTCAGTATATAAACGCCTGTACTCATTGACACAGGGGCTGTCTCAGTATATAAACGCCTGTACTCACTGACACAGGGGCTGTCTCAGTATATAAACACCTGTACTCATTGACACAGGGGCTGTCTCAGTATATAAACACCTGTACTCATTGACACAGGGGCTGTCTCAGTATATAAACACCTGTACTCATTGACACAGGGGCTGTCTCAGTATATAATCGCCTGTACTCATTGACACAGGGGCTGTCTCAGTATATAAACGCCTGTACTCATTGACACAGGGGCTGTCTCAGTATATAAACGCCTGTACTCATTGACACAGGGGCTGTCTCAGTATATAATCACCTGTGCTCATTGACACAGGGGCTGTCTCAGTATATAAACGCCTGTACTCACTGACACAGGGGCTGTCTCAGTATATAAACACCTGTGCTCATTGACACAGGGGCTGTCTCAGTATATAAACGCCTGTACTCACTGACACAGGGGCTGTCTCAGTATATAAACACCTGTACTCATTGACACAGGGGCTGTCTCAGTATATAAACACCTGTACTCACTGACACAGGGGCTGTCTCAGTATATAATCACCTGTACTCACTGACACAGGGGCTGTCTCAGTATATAAACACCTGTACTCACTGACACAGGGGCTGTCTCAGTATATAAACGCCTGTACTCATTGACACAGGGGCTGTCTCAGTATATAAACGCCTGTACTCACTGACACAGGGGCTGTCTCAGTATATAAACGCCTGTACTCACTGACACAGGGGCTGTCTCAGTATATAAACACCTGTACTCACTGACACAGGGGCTGTCTCAGTATATAAACGCCTGTATTAAATGACACAGTGGCTGTCTCACTATGTAATCACCTGTTCCTGTTGACACATTTGCTGTATCTATATAAATACCTACCTTTGCCAGTTGACACAGCTGCTGTTCAGTTAAAAATATTGAAATAGTGTAAAACAATGGGATATACAACATAGTAAAGGTGCTTTCTTCTATACTCATTATGGTACACTTGAATGCACTGTGCAGTCAGCTTATCTCTCCATGGAAAGAAAAAGAAAGCAGAAAACAAACTGGTAATAATGCTTACTTTATTTTATGTACATTTATAATCACATTTCTGTGTGTGTGTTTTATTTTCCTTTTTCGTAAATACCCGCTCCCCAGTTCTGAATCCCGGATCCCCGGTTCTGAATCCCTGATCCCCGGTTCTGAACCCCCAATCCCCGGTTCTGAATCCCGGATCCCCGGTTCTGAATCCCGGATCCCCGGTTCTGAATCCCCGATCCCCGGTTCTGAATCCCGGATCCCCGGTTCTGAATCCCCAATCCCCGGTTCTGAATCCCCGAGCCCCGGTTCTGAATCCCCGATCCCCGGTTCTGAATCCTCGATCCCCGGTTCTGAATCCTCGATCCCTGGTTCTGAATCCCCGATCCCCGGTTCTGAATCCCAGATCCCCGGTTCTGAACCCCTGATCCCCGGTTCTGAATCCTCAATCCCCGGTTCTGAATCCTCGATCCCTGGTTCTGAATCCCCGATCCCTGGTTCTGAATCCCCGATCCCCGGTTCTGAATCCCCGATCCCCAGTTCTGAACCCCCGATCCCCAGTTCTGAACCCCTGATCCCCGGTTCTGAATCCTGGATCCCCGGTTCTGAATCCCCGATCCCCGGTTCTGAATCCTCGATCCCCGGTTCTAACTTCCATGCGCTTGCCTAGCAGTACTTCCAGCACTTTCACTGTTTTCTTTTGCATTGACCAGACTGGTCAAAAGATGTCTGTCCTCAGTCAGCCTATTAATAACTGCATTTACCGATTCTGCCATGACATTAGTTCAGGTGTATGTACTGATTTTCTTCTGATTCAGTCCTAACTGCATTTAGAAGTGTACACGTCTCAACTAGTCTACAACATTGCATATTCTCAGGACTAGCATAATAGCCATGTGACTTTGGGATATCTTTTTTGCTATATGTTATATCTTTTTTGACATATGTTATATCTTTTTTGGCAGCAGTTTGGAGTAGTGGTTAGGGCTCTGGACTCTTGACCGGAGGGTTGTGGGTTCAATCCCAGGTGGGGACACTGCTGCTGTACCCTTGAGCAAGGTACTTTACCTAGATTGCTCCAGTAAAAACCCAACTGTATAAATGGGTAATTGTATGTAAAAATAATGTGATATCTCGTAACAATTGTAATACGGCCCCCTGATAAGGGCGTCTGCTAAGAAATAAATAATAATAAATAATAATAACATACATTTTGCTAAATGCTATATCTTTTTTGCAATATATATCCATTTTGCTATGTGGTATATCTGTTTTGCTCTATGCTATATCTGTTTTGCTCTATGATATATCGTTTTTGCTTTATGTTATATTCATTTTGCAATACGTTATATCTTTTTTGCTACATGACATATTTAGTTTGCCATTTTTGAACTGAATGCCCCCTCATAACCCGGCTCCCTGTCACACCATATTTGATAACCTGGATGTACTCTATCAAACACCAAAAACAAATGCAAGCAGCCACTATTGTAGATTTTGCAGAGTAGAAACCCTGTAAAATCTGAGCTACTAAACAAAAATGAAATATTTATGCACTGTGGTTTAGAGATAATATATAACACTGTTTTAAAAAAAATTCTTATTTTCTTTGACTTTCATCCTACGTACCCCCTACAACACTCATAAGTACCCCAGGGGTACACGTATCCCCGGTTGAAAACCCCTGTCCTACACAGTTTCTTTTTCACTTTATTTAAAAGGGTTGGCAGAGGCTTTGAGCTCTTATTCCTATTCAATACTTCATCAGCCTCTTCTTTACTCCTTTGTCCGCATACAATCAAGCCTATTTTTATGTCTTCAATTATAGAGTTCAATTGAAAGAAGAGATTTGATTACCCGAATAAAATATAGCACTTCCTGGTGTAGTGACGAGTGCTTCAAAGAATGAGTCATTAGTGAGAAATACTTTAGTGAATGTGGAAAAGAAACACAAGGTTGTTCATTAACATTTTATATTGTGTTTTACCCAATTTTATTTATAGATAATTCAAACCAAAACATTTATTCGTAAATGTCAGTAATAGGTGTTGTAACATTTACAGATCAAGCTCTATGCTGTTTCCAAAAAAAAAAAAAAAAAATCTGACACCATTGGAAGAGGCCGAAATGGTATTCACAGTCCAATTGTTGAAAGTATTATAAAGCACACAGCAAAACATCAGCCGAAGCAAAGGCTTAGACCCCTTACCTCTGCTAGCGGCACTGCATGACAGAGTTCTTAACCAAAGCTAATACTGTACTATGCCAAGTTGCTCACTTTCCAGCTTTCAGTTCATGAATTTTCTAACCCCATCTTGCTCCAATGAAAAAACTGACCTAATTCAAGTAAGGTCATAGGCCCAGCAGCCTACAGTCCTAAACCACATGGTTTCAATACATTTACACTTTACGGTTCATAGATTTTCTTGCTTTCCTGGAATAATGAGTGCTGAATCCATAGATTTACAATATCAAACCCACAACCAAACTGTATTAAATGCTGTATTTAATTTACATTTAAAGCAACATCAATAAATGTGTTCATTCTTTAAGGACCAACAGCCTAAAAGTTTGATTTCCCCATGAACCTACGCATACCAATTCAACTCATGTTCAACAGTTTTGCCTTCAATTATTTGATTGATTAGTTGTGCAACTGTCTGGTCAGCAAGCGCCTTTTCAACTCACTTAATTAGATCAGCATGGATCAGAGAGGAGACAAAGGCAAAGGGTAGTTGCATGCAATTTGAGAATTAGCCAGGAAGATGTTGAATGTGTCTTTGGGAAGACATGCTTTAAATGCTCACTTATCTAGTTTTTTTTTTGTTGCAGGCACCCTCAATTCATGTATCCCTACAATACAGGAAATTAGGATTCATACAGCACATTGGCAGCAGAGACGAGTGTGGATTCTACTAGAGGTTGTGCTCAACCTGTCCTTCTCAGAGGTACAGTGCGTTGAATCTTTTCGGGTTTAATAGAACCCAATAGTAGATCTTGTTCTGCCGCACCATTGTCTGAAGGCATTTGTTCAATAACAAAGGCATCCTCATGGTGTAGTTGAGATGGAATGCACCAGAACGCTGGTGGTGGTGTAGTCAAGTCGGAACTCGTATTAAAGGCAAGCTAAATCACATGACTCACATCTCCCGCACAACTGCCTGGTTCAGTCAGTAGTCCTCTTGATGCAATGTAAAAGGCTTTAGGAACTTCTTAAGAAGGCTAAAAATGCTGACAGAGATGACAGCAACAGTGCATTGACTACGACTGTGGACACAAAATAAACAAATCCACCAACATGTAAATTAAAGCATGGAAAAAGACACTTTCTGGAAATACTTGTAGAAATTAGATAAAGGTATTACCTATTACATGAGTTACTAGAAGTTCAGCATACAAATAGAATGGTAATTTGTGTAATAATTCTTCTTTAGGAAAATCTGTATTTTGGTAGCGTTCTGGTACCTTTAGGTTTAGGACTACATCACTACACACCACCATAATCAGAATTACATTAACAAAAACAACTGGGCCCTTACATTTTCCAAGCTGTGGTGGATATTTCTGCCCAGTGAGCTTAACATCTTAAACTAATAATATATAGAATACTACAGTAAGCTCTCCGGCCATGGTTTGTAAGATAACTGTACTTAAAAAATAAGAAAGCATATACATATGTTATTTGACCTGTTAAATATTTTCATGATCTTAAAGTTCAGGGACATCTTATATTATTAATTTCTTAGCAGACGCCCTTATCCAGGGTGACTTACGATTGTTACAATTATATCATATTATTATTATTATTTTTACATACAATTACCCATTTATACAGTTGGGTTTTTACTGGAGCAATCAAGGTAAAGTACCTTGCTCAAGGGTACAGCAGCAGCAGTGTACCCCATCTGGGATTGAACCCACAACCCTCCGGTCAAGAGTCCAGAGC
This sequence comes from Acipenser ruthenus, assembly GCF_902713425.1. NCBI lineage: Eukaryota > Metazoa > Chordata > Actinopteri > Acipenseriformes > Acipenseridae > Acipenser > Acipenser ruthenus. The sequence continues at coordinate 106,154,170 of NC_081189.1, read as the reverse complement.
CCTAACCACTACTCCACACTGCTTCCCACACATCTGTTGCAGAACCCCAAGTGATTCAGGTAAGAGTGACCCTGACTGTATAGCCCCCAGTGCTGATGTACTTTGAGAGTCCAGCTTTTTAAAACCAGTATACATAATGGAAATGTGATGGATAGGGCTTATCACTCAAACTACAACCTCCAAAAAAATTGAAGGATGAAACACAAAATATGGCAAAAATAACAGCTTAAACATACAGTCAAAAAACTTGTTTAGGCACTCAATAAATTGTGATTGCTATTAAGACAGGGGTGTCAAACATACGGCCCACGGACTGGATCCGGCCCCCAGAGCTATGTCATTTGGCCCACGGAATATCGCAGAATATAATTTTTATATTCAATAGGATACAGGTAAAAAAAGATTGCAAAGAAATGAGTGCTGGGACAAATATCCAAATTAACATTTTTTTACATTTATTCAAAGGCAAAAAAAAATGTTTCCATCAGAAATTATTTTATCCGTGTGAGACTTTATATAAATTGTCGCAGAGGCCGGCAGCGGTATTTACTTTGCTTCTCGCTTTCCCAATTTCAACTATTGTTTCTGTTATCAGAAGTACAGACTCATGAAACTGTCACAACGCTTCCTCGGTCTGGAAGAAAGAAGGTTCTTTCACCAAGAGCAAGTAGAAGAATTGTGAGGAAGGTTAATAACAATCTGAGATTGAATGCCAAAGATATTCATGATTTCCATTACACGAGAGTAGATGTCAAAACTTCATGCTGATTTGAACTTGGCTCTCGCCAAGATAAGCACCAACTAAGACGTAGCTTTACAGTAAACTAATGTGATCCATCTGTGTCTCCATCCATTTGTGTTTCCTTCCATATGATGATGTACAGTAGATATCCTTCTGTCTGGTGTTGATGGCTGAAGTGTATGCTGGCTCCAGGGATCAGCTTATTGCCTCCCTAGCGCATCAGCACATACAACGGCTGCGATGCTGGCTCTGGGGATCAACCACAGTGCGGTCTCCACAGCGCATCAGCATGACAACTGTCTGGATTGAGCTAAGTAGGGTACATCTCTGGGGTCTTCAAGTGGATACCTTCCATCCTCGGTGTTTTGTCGACCTCAAGAGGGTTCGATGGTGATTCTGGCGTCCCAACATCACCCCCCTCCGTCCCCCACTCAACTCAGCCCAGCTTACTTACCCGTACATCAGCGTTTCTTTCTTTCTATTGTGCTTGAGATCCCCAGCCAGAATCTTTCTGTCTCAACCACAGCCAGTTGCTGCTCCTCTCTGCTGCTTCAGATAAGTTCTTCCCTGTGCGACGCAACTCTTGGCCACTGAATCCGACGTCTCTGAGAAACTGGGTTGTAGAGGGTGCCACAAATCCTCGACAACCCACCTCCACTGGGTAAACCCGGACTCTCCATCCTCTCTGTTCCGCTTCAGCGGCTAGTTGAGCATACTGGAGTTTCTTCCTCTCATATGCCTCATCTACAGCAACCTCCCATGGCACTGTTAACTCTACCAGGTGAACAAGGCGTGCTGATCCAGACCACAAGACAATATCTGGTTGAAGGTTAGTGGTGGCAATCTCAGGTGGAAAAATAAGCTGTTGACAAACATCTGCCAACATTTTCCAATCTCTAGCAGCTTCCAGTTGTCCTGGGCGAGGATTGGTTTTAACACCTTTTCTTGGTGGTTGCTCTCCTGGGCGGAGGAATGTTGTCTTTTGTGTGTAATGTTTTGATGGAACTGGTGGCAACTTATTGGTCATGTTACGCTTGTCTTCCAATGCTAAGGCCAAACATCGCATCACCTGGTCAAGGCGCCAAGTAAACCGTCCTTGGCTAAGAGCCACCTTACATCCTGTCAAAATGTGCCTTAATGTTGCTGGTGATGGCAGAACATCATATGTTGACCTGATGTGGAAACTGATCCTGCTGTGTTCCATTGACCATAGGTCTTGCCAGCCAATCTTGTGTTGTTCCACACTCTCCCATCTCATCCATTCTCCCTGCTTGGCCTGGGAAATGGCCTTTACGCACCTCATCCTCTCCTCCTGCTTTTGCACCTCGCTGACTACCAGCTTCCTACGTTGAGCTGGGGCTGCCTTTTGCCATGTAGGAGGAGCTGAACTGAGACCAAGACCCCCTCTTCCATGCTGAACTTGCCCCATGATATCACCAATTCGAAGGGCAGCCTTTGCATCCTCCACAGCTTTCTTTGCCGCCCACTTCCAGTTTTCAACACAGGTGCTGCCCCCCTTACGCATTTTTCGCACGACTCTACTAATGTCATTTTCAGTCGGACCTTGGCGTACTTAAACTCCTCGGTTAGAGCGGAGACTGGTAGCTGCATTATTCCTTTACCATAAAGTCCCACTCTGCTGAGGCAGCATGGAGCTCCCAACCATTTCCTGATGTATGAACTGATTAAAGCTTCCAGCTTCTCTACTGTTGTCAAAGAAACCTCGTACACAGTCAGTGGCCACAGCAACCTCAGCAGTAGACCAAACTGAAAGCACCAGAGTTTTAGTTTGTCTGGTAAAGCGCTGCTGTCTATGCTCTTCGACCCTTCCACTGCTTGTTGTCTAACTTCTCCCACATGAACAGTGTCCTTTAGATCCCCATCGTACCATCTCCCAAGACTTTTCATTGGCTTCTCAGACACTGTTGGTATTGCCTCACCATTAATGAAGAACGTTTTATCTACTACTTTACCTTTAATTATAGAGATGCTCCTTGATTTAGTGGGCTTGAATTGCATTCGTGCCCATTCAATGTTATTGGTTAATTTGCCCAATAACCGATTAGTGCAGGCTACTGTTGTAGTCATGGTTGTCATGTCATATGTGATAAAGATCAATTTTTTATTTAGCACTCGCCAAAAGATGAAGACAAAGAATATTAGTGACTGCTACTGCTGCTTCCTGATACCTGGGACCTTTACTTGAACCAGCACAGTAACATCTGGAGCAAATGACTGGGCTGAGGATAGCATGAGAATCAAGTTAATTTGACAATAACATTTTGATTTGTTGATATTCATGACAGAGAAAGCTTGTCGCTTCTCAGGACACACTATTTCAGCAGCTTTTAGCAACATTTCTTCAAAAACTCTCCATTAGAAAATGTTTTTGAAGAAACACCTATTTTGTGAGCAATCACATGGCTTGCCTTAACAGCAGCATCACTTATGCTACAAGCATTAGTAAACATCAATTGCTGCTTTTTCAGTGACTGTGCTGATTCACAGTATTTATTTTCACGTACCATTCCTATATATGTATCATATTTATTACCATGGCTTGCTTCATAGTGTCTTTTAATGTTGTATTATTTCACAACAGGCACATGTTGCTTACAAATTAAGCACACTGGCTTTGGATTCATGTCCACAAAGAAATACGGAATTCCCCATTTCTCTTGAAACACCCATCACTCTTGTTCCACCTTTCTCTTCACAGATAAAGACATGATGACACTTGTCACTACAGAGCTTACAAATCAGAAATGAAAACCTTTTTCTGGTATCACTGGAACTCGAACCATCTGACGCACTGCTGTCTCGCCCATGTGGTCGGCGATTGACAGCAATCACAGCAACATGACAATTTGTGTTGCTCATGTGAAGGAACTCACTGGAGGCATATTTGCACTCATCTTCTAAGATGTCTTGAGTAAAATAATCAATATGTGCTATTTAGGGGAATGTAAATATGCTATGTATGATAATGTTAAATACAATAATTTTTAGGTTTTGGGTTCGTCGACAAGTGCCAGGGTATCGGATCATGCCCGCCAAATGAAACGAGTTTGACACCCCTGTATAAGATGTATTTTTCACTTGCTGCCCCGCCCCCCTCTATAAGCAGTCACTGCTCATGTGATAACATCGTTTGCTGTTGTTGGCTTGGGAATCATGACTTCTAATGGTGCCAGACAAAGATTATTGAATAAGGTTTTGTTTCCAGATTGTGGAAAACGTTATCAGACACATGTTTGTACATTAGACGTCCTGGGTAGACCGTTGGGGGACAGCCACACCAGGCAATGGACGATATCTACACAATATGGCAATAAAGGAATGCTAGTCCACTGCACATGGGCTCAGTATCCACTTCAGGATAGAAATTCAGTTTGCTCTGATGCACGATAATGCCTATTATACTGCCAGGATTGTCAGGTTATGGACTGGCCAGAAAGAAGTAAAATGGAAATTGCAAAAAAAAACAAAAACTTTTTTGTCAGCATTTACATTTGTTTTACAAACTTTATATCTGCTTGCTCATCATTTTCTATGATGTTTAATTCAGAGATCATTTAAAAGCAAGTTTGCACAGTTACTGTATAAAGCAAGCTTTATGTATGGCATACTTGCCAATGTGTTAAATAAAAAGTTATGTTGCTAAAATTGTTCTCCTGTATTGATTTATTTGTGTGGCGGAGTGTCCCGCCCCTATGTATTATTATTTGTATTTTTGATTGCGGCGCGGATAAAAGCGCAGCGTCTTTTATTATTATATTTAAAAACCCTGTGAGGATGCATGGCTGATCAGCTACTGATTATTTAACTAGCTGACAGTCATGCATCCTTACCAAACGCGTGCAGACTCTGGCCGAGGGATAATAAGATAATTAACAACTAGTTAATCCCTCGGCCAGAGTATATAAACCTGCAGCTCTCTGCACTCGGGGTTGAGTGTACAGAGGAGAGTACGGGGAGCGGAGAGAGCGAGCAACATTTAAAAAAAACAATTGCTAAAATGTGCTGGAGTATCCAGCACGACACTTACTTGTTTGTTTGTTTATTCGTTTGGCCCTCGTGCCCTTTTGTTTTGTGTTTTGTTGTTTTGTTTAAATCTTTTGTTTTGTTTATTAATAAATATGCTGAGTGCCGTTGCACTCAGCTTCAACCGCCCATCCATTGTTTTGGTTTGAGTTACTTCCTGGTCCGTGACGTCATCAACCTCACCACTGCGAGCCAGACTGCCACAATTTGCTACAGTGCAAACACAGTTAAATATGTATAGTCGAGAGGTCAAGTATGAATTTGATTCAAAGGTTGCAGAGAGTAATTGATAAGGGGCCAAGAGTCTACTCTGTGCACATCTATGTTAGGGCTCTGGACTCTTGACCGGAGGGTCCTTGGTTCAATCCCAGGTGGGGGACACTGCTGCTGTACCCTTGAGCAAGGTACTTTACCTAGATTGCTCCAGTAAAAACCCAACTGTATAAATGGGTAATTGTATGTAAAAATAATGTGATATCTTGTAACAATTGTAAGTCGCCCTGGATAATGGCATCTGCTAATAAATAAATAATAATAATGATAATCTATATAGATTATTTTACATGGCATGTTACTTATTTATATTGTGGCGGCGGCTTGCCATGGGTTCAGCGGGAAGAAAGGAGACACTTCTAAAGATTCCTTTGGCGCTGGAAAGGCTGTTTATTGTAGAATTGGACTGGCGCTTATAAGTGCCGTTCTTTTAGCTTGAAAATGGTCTTTAGCTCTTGCTGCTGTCACTCTCAGCACCCTCCCCAGTTAGCGCACAGGGTCTGTATATAGGGTCCACAGGTGGGAAAGAGTGAACCTGGTTGAAACCAGGCTACAACAGCAACAAGTCCCATTCAGCGGGTCCACGAGACCCGATGCTACACTGCCCCCCGCTTAAACACTTCCCAGTCCGGGAAGAACCTGTTTCAGCCCAGTAGCGGAGGGTTTTCAGAGCGACGCAATGCAGAGTCCCTCCTGGATCTGCGATCCCTTGGATCGCTACCCCTCTCCACACAGTGAGACAGAGGCTAGTTAGAGCAGCCCCAACAGCAACCTCAGAACCCGGCTGTCGTTTGGAGAGAGCTGGGTGCCGCACCCACGGCGCGGGGTACTCTCTCTCAGGCAGCGGCGTTGGACTCTCTCCTGGGGGCTCTGCTGATGTGGCGCTCTCTCTTGGAGACTCTGGTAACACGGGGCAGCCTCTCTCAGGCGGCATGGGACACTCTCTCCCTGGCGACGGTTGTGGGGCTGAGCTCTCTGGTGGGGACTGCGGGCTCTCAGTCAGCGGCTGTGGCAGCTCTCTCTCAGGCGGCGGCAGGCACTCGGTCAGTGGCTGCGGCAGTTCTCTCTCAGGCGGCGGCGGCTCTCTCTCAGCCAGCGGCGGCTCTCTCTCGGGCAGCGGCGGCGGCAGGTCTCTCTCGGGCAGTGGCGGCGGCGGCTCTCTCTCGGGCAGTGGCAGCGGTGGCCCTCTCTCAGCCAGCGGTGGCAGCGGCTCTCTCTCGGGCAGCGGCGGCTCTCTCTCGGGCAGCGGCGGTGGCAGGTCTCTCTCGGGCAGTGGCGGCGGCGGCTCTCTCTCGGGCAGTGGCAGCGGTGGCCCTCTCTCGGGCAGTGGCAGCGGCGGCTCTCTCTCAGGCAGTGGCAGCGGTGGCCCTCTCTCAGCCAGCGGCGGCGGCAGCTCTCTCTCAGCCAGCGGTGGCAGCGGCTCTCTCTCGGGCAGTGGTCGCAGCGGCTCTCTCTCAGCCAGCAGCGGCTCTCTCTCGGGCAGTGGTCGCAGCGGCTCTCTCTCAGCCAGCAGCGGCTCTCTCTCAGCCAGTGGCGGTGGCGGCTCTCTCTTGGGCAGCGGCGGCGGCGGCTCTCTTACGGGCAGTGCAGTGGCGGCGGCTCTCTCTCGGGCAGCGGCGGCGGCGGCTCTCTCGCGGGCAGTGCAGTGGCGGCGGCTCTCTCTCAGGCAGTGGTGGTGGCGGCTCTCTCTTGGGCAGTGGCAGCGGTGGCTCTCTCTCGGGCAGCGGTGGCTCTTTCTCGGGCAGCGGCGGCGGCGGCTCTCTCGCGGGCAGTGCAGTGGCGGCGGCTCTAACTCGGGCAGTGGCGGTGGCGGCTCTCTCTCGGGCAGTGGCAGCGGTGGCTCTCTCTCGGGCAGCGGTGGCTCTTTCTCGGGCAGCGGCGGCGGCGGCTCTCTCGCGGGCAGTGCAGTGGCGGCGGCTCTCTCTCGGGCAGTGGCGGTGGCGGCTCTCTCTCGGGCAGTGGCAGCGGTGGCTCTCTCTCGGGCAGCGGTGGCTCTTTCTCGGGCAGCGGCGGCGGCGGCTCTCTCATCAGCGCCTTGCTGCTGGCCCAGCTCCTCTCTCTCCTACTCGAGTGCTTCTGCTTTAGGCATTATTCCCCAAAAGAACTGTCCGCGAACAAGCTTGTCGCACTCTCCACAGCCGACTCCGGGATGAGCAGAGCAGACCTTTTCCTTGAGGTCCCACAGGAATTCCTCGACGGTCTGCTCCAGCTTCCTGTATTCACCTGCAAAAAAAAGCTGTCTCAGCATTTTCTGTCGCTATTGTTCCCTCGCCTTTTTCTTTAAATCTCCTTCTGAGGTCTGCATATCCCATCAGTGCAGTGACGGCTTGTCATGGGTTCAGCGGGAAGAAAGGAGACACAACAAAAGATTCCTTTGGCGCTGGAAAGGCCGTTTATTGTAGAAATGGATTGGCGCTTATAAGTGTTGTTGTTTTAGCTCAAAAATGGTCTTTAGCTCTTGCTGCTGTCACTCTCTCAGCACCCTCTCAAGTCAGCGCACAGGTTGTAGCTTTAAATAAGGCCGCAGGCGGGAAAGAGCGGACCTGGTTGGAACCAGGCTGCAACAGCAACAAGTCCCATTCAGCGGGTCCGCGAGACCCGATGCTATAGTATTTAATATGGCATTGCTATTTTCTAGTTGATATTTACCAGTACAATTGAGTTGTGCCTTTAGTGTGTGTGTGGCAGATCTTGGCTAAACAAAGAACAGTCACTTAATGCATACATAAGAGCTGCCAGCAAAATAGGCAGGACTGCTTTGTTGGTCATGACAGTTAAACATGACAGGAGAACATTATTAATACATTTTATTCACTTATTAATCGTGCATGAAAGAGTGTGGAGGTAATTATAGAGAATATGTTTTTCCAAGCCTTATCTAGGATTTGTCGCAACAAACATCTTCAAACCAAGGCTGGAAGTTATTTTTGTACTTTGTGCCATTCTAGGGTTGACGCAGGTGTGAATGCTAATTCATTCCTGCTACTCTTACCTCAATAACAACACATTGTGCTGTTATTATTGTTAATAATCACATTTCCGGCACATTTTGTATCTTACATGTGTGCCATTTTTATCCTTCACTCGCTTACCTCTTTAGGGCCAATAATGACACATCAGTGACAAAAAAAACTGTTTAACTACAAAAAGGAAATATGTGTCCTTGATAAAATTGGTTTTAGTGTCAAAAATCTGTCTTAAAAAATATTTCTGAGAATGTGTTATACTGTTTATTTGAATTACTATGAAGTTAGCAAAATATTTTCACAACTGTCTTTGTTGCTGGGAAATCAGATCTGTAAAAACTGTAAAAGCATAGCAAAGTAATAAAGCACAGTGAAAGCATGGTAAAGATCCTTCTCATCTTCAACAATGTGATCACAGACCAAAAACAGCTGTGTTTAAATAGAAATGAACAAAAAGCACATTGTTGTAAAATTCTCATTTTACAGCCAGGACATTTATTTTAAAGTTAAATGTTACATGTTACAATAATTTGTTACATAATCTGGCAGCTTATTACTGTTACGAGCATGTGTTATGACAAAATGAATCAAATACATGCATTCAATAGATGTTTATTTAGCACATATGGTACATTACATATTTGTGTATTAAATATATTTATATCTTTTTTAAAGTTAAAATCTTAGTAGTGGTGATCATTCCAAGAAATTGTCAATTTGTAGCCATGATTTATATATACTTTCAGAAATGAGCAGACTTCAGAATGGTAATTGGTTATATAGTTATTTAATGATAGCAAGTTGTTTGATAACCTTCTGAACAAATCCAATTACAAACTAATTTCACAGAACCGTAATGTACTAAAGAAGGGATGTGAAATGTCTCAGTTGTCTTCTCTTCAAAATATGGTAATAATTCTCATGAAAAAATGTTTAGCACAGGGGTGTCCAATCACGATCCTGGAGGGCCATTCCACTCCAAAATGATATAATTAACAACTTCAGGGTCTGGATGGAGGTTAAATTGGTTTAATTAAACAATTTAGAATTTAGAGTTGGAACAAAAACCAGGAGTGGAAGGACCAACTTCAGATGTCCTTCATTTGTAAATGCATTTCATTAGAGCTACAAGGTAGCTGACAGTATATATCTAAATTAATGTTACCAACCCGACCACTCACCCTGCAGAACTAAATACGAACCGCTCAGCACTCAGGTAAGGAAAAAAACCCTGCTCACATATTTTTTGTTTTTTAGGGGGAAACCTCAGGGAATCCGTGGCTGAGGGCAGCCCTTCCTCCAGGCTCTAAGCAGTCAACTCCCGTTTCGGCCTCCCAGCGCTTGACTGAGCGGCCGAAAACAAAAAGAAGCGACATGAAAGAATAACACACAGAGCTTTTATGCGCTTGCTGATGACGTATTGGTTAGGGGCGGATTCTCCTTTGCAGAAAAGCAACAGTTTACAATTTATTGGATGCTGAGCTTCAGTACAGAGTCACGCCCCAGGGGGAGGGCTTGGTATAATATGCAGGGCATTGTGGTGACTGAATGACAACCTCATAATCAAATAGAAAAAAAACATGCACAGTAAAAATAGCCAAACCGCCAAAGACGATATTTACCCGCTAGATGTTTTAAAAACAAGCCAAATGTGGCTGGAAAACCGGCAAAGGGACAGGCAGGCAGGCAGGCTGGCTGACTTGCTTGCTTTCTGGGATCCACTTATAGTAAACAAACAAAACTGCTTACTGTATTTTATTATTTATAAACTGGTGGAGAAGTAAATGAAGCATTCAAAACTCAGAAGTTTCAGACAACCCTCAAACTGCTCATTTGAGGGGGCGTGTTCTGAACAAGTTAGTTGGTGAAAATGTACTTAGCCATTCACTTTACTCAGTCTGTTGTGGCATGTTTTTTTTGAATTTGCATTTAATGAATTATGCATGGTCTTTTCACTGATGGTAATGGGAGTTATATAAAAAAGATCACATTGAAAACAAAAAAACAACAACATTTGGAGTCAATAACACAAGGGGGGTGAGTAGTTCAGTACGAGAGGGAAGTGAGTCATGTCAGTACAAGACTCCTCATAGATCAAAAGTTTGATATCAATACAGGCATGAAGACTTTTCCTGCATTAAAATTTTCAAAGATTGTTGCTGTCGAAGAGATCCTTGTGTAAGGATGCAAATTCTCCTATAGAAAAAGACATCCGATTTGTACTCTTCAAACCATCTGGCACTCAAATGGCATCAGCCAATTGAAGGTTCAGGAAATTTACAAGGCATTTTCAAAATAAAATAACGCATTTTTTTTCAATGCATTAGCTCCCTCAGTACAACATAATTTGTATGTTTGTTCTGACAAATTAGCATTTTATAGGATAATAAACAAAAATACATCTCTTGAGTGCAAAACAAACTGAATGAATTTGGTAAGACTCTCACCGTATGCTAACGGAGAATAAAACACTCTAAATTAATATTATAATGACTACAATTAATTTCTGCATAATTCGAAATTTGAGTGTAAAATACTTGAAAAGAAGGTACAAAAAATGAACCGAAGTAAAAGAAGACCAGTGATACTATTGCAAGTGCTAATATGAGATTAGAACAATCTGTGTCATGATGCAGATTATTTTGTGTACAAATGTAACATTTCTGACTTTATCCTATCTACTGTAACACTTTACATTTAGTGTCTCTAATTCCTATGTATTTACATAATAGTTACATATTAAATACATGTGTGATTACACATAATTACAATGTTATTATGCATAGTTACAATGCACTTAATGCGTCAATTTTTTTTTGCATGACATAACCTTATTTTTTTCCCCAAGCCATTGAAACTGAAATAAAACAAGAAGAAAAATGAAAAAAACTACAACTTCAAGAAAACCAACTTAAACAGTCATTTTTTTTTATCTATGAGAAAATAACCCTTGTCACGAGCATACTCCCCATGACAATGACAGGTAACCCTTTGAGCTCATGCAGGCACTTGTAGAATCCTGGACGCTATGAAGAATCCACTTTATACTTATGGGGAACCTCTCTGGGATCATATGCTCTGGTGTGTCAGTCTAAAGGTTAGGTTTGATTGAAATATCTGTTGTTCATAGAATCATACAAGTTAAATGCTGCTTAGCTGAAAAGTCTTAGCTGAACATTTATTTTATTGCTGGCTGCCTAGTATTGTACATCAGGGAATTTCTGTTCTGCCAGTAAATTTCTTTTCATAAATAGTTTAAAATCATCAGGGGTATTATGAGTGGTTTCTTCAAACAAAAGGACATCAATTTCCCTGTATGAGGAACTCCATGAAATTTTGCTGAAACCTTTTGATTTGCAGAACTGAGGCTATAATTTTAAAAAAATAGGCAATATTGCAGAAAAAAGTTTGAGTTCCATTTAATGTTATAGTCCTATCGGTATACTAATAATGCGTTTAAAATATGTCTGCATGCAGAATTGGTTATATGAAAAAATAAATATAATTTAATTCCTTCAATGAAAATATGCTCTCACCAATGGAATGCAAATATAATTTTATTCTATAGTGAATCTTGATTTAAATAACTGCATCTCCTTCTGGGGACAAGACAAGCTTGCTTCTCAGCCATGGAGACCAGGTAGCTCCAGCCTCACCTCCTCAAGGGTGCTCTCAGTGACCCAGAGTGGGACCCTTGGTCAAAAAACATAAGACAACCAGTACACAAGCACAAACCAATCTGCTCCCAAGGAACTGGGAAAGTGTGAATTAGTCTTGAAACATTTTCTTTTTAATGAACCACTATACCATCTCTCTCTCTCTCTCTCTCTCTCTCTCTCTCTCTCTCTCTCTCTCTCTCTCTCTCTCTCTCTCTCTCTCTCTTAAATAATATTCTTTAATTGTTGGTAGTCTCAACAGACTGCCAGGAGCTAAAGTTAATTAAATGGGTTAAAAGCCAACTTGTTCATGCTGAATAATTGGGATCCTGGCATGACATTTTTGGGAACAGTCAGCTACTAGGAACAAGACAACTATTAAGGGATCAATTGGCCTCCTCTGGTACATTTTCTACTGCGACCTTGTAAAGGAGTAAGCGGTTAATGATAATGGATGGATGGATGGATGGTACATTTCATGGTACCCTTCACCCTCATTTACAGAGAATTGGTGAATTCCTTAGTAGAAACATCTAAAAAAAAAAATCTATAGAAAAACGAACTATAACAACAACAAAAAATATTACATAGAAAAATGAACTATAATCACCACTGTAAGCAAAATAAATAAATACATGGATTTAATTTATGGCATGTAAGCATAATGTACTGTACATTTCCTGACTTTCAATAATTTTGCATTATGAAGAGAAAATCATATTTATATACAAAAGTTATAGAATACAATATAACCACAAATAACAAATCAACAATAAAAAAAAGTCTATAGAAAAACAAACTATATGGTTATAATAAAGCAGTAATCGTAAAGATAATGGGGTGATGCAATAAATGTGGTCACCACTGTAAGCAAGCAAACAAGCGAACAAACAAACAAACAAACAAACAAATTAAAGTGATGTTGTGTGGTGAATGTACTGTCAAGTACAACAAGCCTCTCTCGAACTTGTCCTCTTCCACTTCAAAATACGCTCTGGTAGACACGTTTCCTGTGTATGCGTTTTTGAAGTGTGTCATCAAAACAGGCATGTAGGAATACAATATTTTTTGTTGATAGTGCCTCGCCGTATTCAATGGCAAGGCTCAGACTGATGTGATTGCCCCATGGCTTATTATTGCAGTGAGACATCCCAAAAAAGAGCTTGCGTCATCTGTGTTTAAGCACTGAAATTAGAGCGGTCTGGTGTCAAAGGGTTAAAATTATAACGTAAAAAATAGGTGAGGTAAGTTAAATGCAAGGACAATAGACTTACAGCCTTAGGAGTTACACTTTCAAGTATTCATTGTGGTAATTGTTGATGCTGATGCTGTGTTTTAAGGCGAGACTAAATGTTTAACAATGAATTACTTCCATTTGTAAATGCCTGGCCTTGCACATTCTGTACTTCCTCTGTGAATGGCAAGATAGAGTTGGCAGGCTGTACACTTTTGGTTTCCATGGTAGCTTGCAATTGACTGACAGAGTACCAATTGCAGAGTAAGACAAATCAAAATTTAAATAGTAATTTAAAACCTGGAGAATAGTGTCCTTTTTATTTAAAAAAATAGAAAAGAGTTTAACTTTGGCAATGTCCCAGCAACATGAAAAGGACTGAGCATCCAGGGAGAATTAAATGGCTGAAATGGCAAAACAATTGTGCGATCCACAATTTCTAATCCATATTATATGAGTTAGATATATTGCATTTAGAAGCAGGACAGTGTACCAAAAATCCTTATGTGTTTGAAATGTTTAATCTAAATACAGTATATGTTTTAATTGGCAGCTGGCTCTTTGAGCTAAATATATATATATATATATATATATATATATATATATATATATATATATATATATATATATACTGTATATATATGTGCGTGCATGCGTGCGTGTGTGTGTGTTACAGGCATATTGTGAAATGTTACAGGCATATTGTGAAATTTCACACAATGCCTGAAAATAGTAGTTAGGCATTAAGTGGAATGCTTAATCCCTGCTTATTTGGTATTATTAACTGAAACATTGTACATTGTTTGCTGCGTTTAGTTGTATCCAGCATGGTTTTAAAGTTGTTCACACATCTTCGTGATCCCAAATTAAATAAAAAATGTGTCACTTAGACAAGCGTCTAAGTCAAGGAGAATATCCTTATCCTTCATTGAGAGTAATGGGAGTCAACAGGCATCAAAGAAAGTGCCTGAGAAATGTATTGTATCTACAAGTGCAAAGAGAGACAAGGGTGTGTGGTATTACATGAACAATTGAGAAGATGTATCACTCATTAAGTCAACTACTGAATCTTACTGTATTTTGATTCTTAGTCTGAAATGGGCATTTATTTGTAAACATGTACCTTACACTTCTATTTTTTTTTAATCATCATGAATTAGCACCAGTGGCACACTAGGTGTCTATGAAAAGAAAGAGCTCATCTGAAATTTGAAATCAAGTTGGAACTGGCTGTCAAATCAAGTTCACACAGCTATCACTGTTCATTTAAATGTGCTTTATTTTGCTCTTATCTGCCCCTATTTTACTGCATTTAATCCTATACTTCAGAATACTGTAATCTGCCAAGTGTTTAACCTGTAGTATTTTGTATTTAATCATATCCTTATGTAACTATCACTATTATCTGCTGTATTATTGAATTGTGGTTTGTCACACTTGAACAAAAGTTATTGTATTTCTTGCTCTTATTGTATTACTTGTATTGTAACACTTGAAATGTATTTGCTTACGATTGTAAGTCGCCCTGGATAAGGGCGTCTGCTAAGAAATAAATAATAATCATAATAATGATATTATTCACTGTCAATATAACACAAGAGAAAGTGATTGTTTGTGATGGTCTTGTAAATTATCCTGAATTGTTCTGGCTACATAACTGGAAACTTGTTAAATGATTTTTTTCAATTCTCTCACTGGAAGTCAAAAAAAAAGATTCAAGATACAAATACGGATAAGAGATTGGATTACAAGCATTTAATCTCAAGGATAAAAATCCCTCTCACATAACGAGGCATTCCATTCCTGTCAATAAAGCAGAAGAGTCGGGCCATTGATAGAGATCAGCATTGGGGAAGGAATAATGGGAAAAGAAAAGGAGGTCTGCTTTGGAGAGGTTGAGTTTAAGATGTGTGAGTGCATCCAGGAGGCAGAGACAGATAGAGATATGGGAGTAGATGTGGGAGCCAGAGGGGGGAAAGGAGCGGAAGATCTGGGCATCATCAGCATAGAAATGATACGAGAAGCCATGGGAGGAGATGAGGGGACCCAGGGAGCGGGTGTAGAGAGAAAACAGGAGGGGTCCCAGGACTGAGCCTTGGGGGGACACCTGTCGAAAGAGAGCAGGAGGCAGAGAGTGAGCCATGCCAGGACACCCGGTACGTGCGATTGGAGAGGTAGGAGGAGAACCAGGCAAGAGCAGTGCTGGAGAGTCCCAGGTCAGCAAGGAAGGACAGGAGAATAGAGTGGTCGACTGTGTCAAAGGCAGCAGAGAGGGCAAGGAGAATTAGGACAGAGGAGAGGGAGGCGGCATGGGCAGAGAGTAGAGAGTTAGTGATGGAGAGAAGAGCATTTTCAGTGGAGTGTGCCGGGCATAAAACGCATTGGAGGGGGTCGAGCAGAGAATGTTTTGATAGTAAAGCAGTGAGGTGGCAATGTACCGCTTGCTCGAGGGTATTAAAATGGAAACGGAGAAGGGAGACAGGACAGTAGTTCTGGAGGGATGAGGGATCAAGGGAGGTTTTTTTTAAAATGGGGTGATGCAGTCCTGTTTAACCCTTTAAGGACTGGGATCGTGTTAACACGATCATACTGAAGTGGGCTTCTAGGACTGTGATCGTGTAAACATGATAAAAAAAAGCACTTCGTTTTGATGACCACCATACTTTGCAATACAGGCCTGAAACACATATCATTGCATAGGGGAGGGACTGACGTTCATTTCCTGATATTTTTTTTTTCACTGTCACTGTGAGAGGGGCATTTAGTGTCTAAAGAGTGGAGACAGTTATAACAGCCAGGTAGAGACAAAAGCAGAAACAAAACATCACAAAAACTTGTTTAGAGCAAATAAAAAAGGGGAAACACTGTAAATCTGTTGTATTTGACTTATAATTATATTAGAACATTTATTCTGTCTCATGTATTTTATATGTTTTTACAGCATTTATAAATATCAAGAAACGAGTGCATATAAGCATTATTAAGCTACATAGAAGGAGTGTGGAGTAGTGGTTAGGACTCTGGACTCTTGACCGGAGGGCCATGGGTTCAATCCCTGGTGGGGGACACTGCTGCTGTACCCTTGAGCAAGGTGCTTTACCTAAATTGCTCCAGTAAAAACCCAACTGTATAAATGGGTAATTTATACAGTGTGATTTATATAATGTGATATCTTGTAATAACTGTAAGTCACCCTGGATAAGGGCATCTGCTAAGAAATAAATAATAAAATAATAATATATTATTTCATGAACTAAATATTTTATTTATTAGTACTTACTTTGAGAAAATAAATTGAGAGTAGTGTCCATTATTGCTTATAAAGGCTTATAAAGAACTCAGGTGAAACAATGTTTTGTAATTTGCCCAAACATAAATATTTTTCAATAAAACTTTCAGGAAGTATTGTAAGGTCCCTCAGGTCATAGAATCATATTTTTCATAATACAAATACATAAGCATCTTATTCATTCTTATAATTATGCAATTGTATGATGCACATGGTAATTAATATAATAATATAATATCTTTATTTTTATAGCGCCTTTCACGTTTGTGACAGACAGAGTGATTCTTGGTGACAATTCATTCCCAGGGTTAGACGGAAGTCGGTCATCTAGAAAGGGGGTGGAGCTACGATACACTAAATCATCAACCCGGGAAGGGAGGAGCAATTGCACTAGTTAACCAAGAGGTCATGAACCAGATGGAAAGACGTGTTATTATTGTGTTTTGTTTGTTTTGTTGTTATTAAATATACAGTTTATTGTTATTTAGACGGCTAACATGATCTGGAGCTGAGGCCAGCACAAACCCAGCCTACACTGCACTTTGTTTCACAAATAACTGTATTTGCACCATGAGCACTTTAGCATTCACTGTGGACTTGTGTTTGTGTTTTGTGTTAAGTGTGGGTGCATAAGATCTGGACTATTATTTCGGGACCAACCAGTGGATTAAACAGTGCAATACATGCCGCAGTATTGCCTGTTTCTCATTGTTATTGTTTACTGCCTGTGACAGGGTGGCTGGGCGGTGATGTCAGACAGAAGCAGGAACTAAAAACACTGACACCAAATACTGCAGTTGCAAAAGAAAGAAAAAAAGGCTGGCCGTTGTTTTATTTAAATACAAAAATAAATCAAAGGTTTAAACAAAAAGAAACTGTGGTCACAGAGCAAAATAAAAGGTTCAAACAGAAACAAATCTCAAACACAAAATAATAAATAATACAGGTCAGGCTGGGCTGTAGCCTTCACTGTTCCTGTATCTTTTTTTAGTTTCGTTTTTCTCTCCTCGCTCTCTCCACTCTCGCTCCTCATACACCCACCTTGAGCTGGAGAGCTGCAGGCTTTTTATACCACAATCTGCACAAATTTATTAATTAAACTGCTGTGTTTCGCCGTCATATGTAAATAAATCATAAAGATAATAATAATACAAAACACTGAAGGACAGCACCTCGCTCGTCCTATATAATAATAAAACAAACAAATACAAAGTAACACAGGGGCGGAGGGGGAGACCCTGTTCTAAAAATCAATAAATACATTTACACAGCAGGGCTCCCTACCGCCCAGCTACACTGCCATTTTGTCATCAGACTTTGGATTATAAAAATAAATAACATTGCACCTGGATTACCATTGTCTGTCTGTTCATTGATCACTGCTGCATTCCTGCACTTGCACACTGTTAACCACTTTGCCACAATGTTATGCAAGCAATGTTTAATGAAACTGCTCAGTCATGCACACAATGCACAGGGTGTGCGTTATTCTAAAATTTACAGTAGACCGTAAATATTATAAATTGAATCATTTGTAAAAGAATGGAAAAAGTTAACTTTTTGATGAGAAGCGTAAGGTATTTTTATTTGAGCTGCTTATACAGCAGTTCAATGTGTTAAGCACTTGTGCAAAGATTGACAGCTATAAATGATTTATTTTTCAAACATCCATTCATCAGCTTCCAAAGCATTTCTTATGTTATCAGTAATTGACTGTTTGCTAGACAAGATAGTGGATTGACATGTAGCTTTGTCACTTTTTCCACATAAGCAACGTTATTTCCATCTGAAGCATGATAAACTTCAGTTATTTCCATCTGGAGCATGATAAACTTCAGTTATTTCCATCTGAAGCATGATAAACTTCAGTTATTTCCATCTGAAGCATGATAAACTTCAGTTATTTCCATCTGGAGCATGATAAACTTCAGTTATTTCCATCTGAAGCATGATAAACTTCAGTTATTTCCATCTGAAGCATGATAAACCAGTTATTTCCATCTGAAGCATGATAAACTTCAGTTATTTCCATCTGAAGCATGATAAACTTCAGTTATTTCCATCTGAAGCATGATAAACTTCAGTTATTTCCATCTGGAGCATGATAAACTTCAGTTATTTCCATCTGAAGCATGATAAACTTCAGTAATTTCCATCTGGAGCATGATAAACTTCAGTTATTTCCATCTGGAGCATGATAAACTTCAGTTATTTCCATCTGGAGCATGATAAACTTCAGTTATTTCCATCTGGAGCATGATAAACTTCAGTTATTTCCATCTGGAGCATGATAAACTTCAGTTATTTCCATCTGGAGCATGATAAACTTCAGTTATTTCCATCTGGAGCATGATAAACTTCAGTTATTTCCATCTGGAGCATGATAAACTTCAGTAATTTCCATCTGGAGCATGATAAACTTCAGTTTTGTTTGGAAGTTAAAGGATCCACCACTCAGTCCCCTCATCCCTTCTAAAAAGAAACAGTGTGGGTTGAGAACCTGAAGGCACAAAGGAAGAGAATACTTCTATAGGAGGAAACCTGTGGGTAACCTCAATTAGGATCACAAAATGCATTTATATACTAACTAGAATGTAATCATTTTCACATTCAGGAAGTGCTAATTCTTAGCTGCATACTCTCTGTATGTCCTGTTAATACACATCTGGTGGGATTTTGTTTTCTGATTTTTTAAAAAAAAAATTATCAAAGATCTCTGAATGTGATTCAGATCTGGCGACTCTTCGGGTGATCTAGATGGCTAAACACAATGTCATTTTCTGAAAACCACCCTGGCACATTGCTTCCTGTAATGTTCCATCAGTGTACATAAACATTATCATGGGTAGAACCACATCATCCAAAATGTTGATATATGTTCATAACATTCACCCTACCAACAAATGGTAACCCAAAAGCATAACAGACCCCCTTCTCCCGTGACCATTGGAAGACAACAATGTGCTGTAATCATGAGTATTCATACAACTGTTTCTGCACCCATAGACCAGTCAACAGCTTCTGTTTCCATATTCCAATCGTTATTGCAGGATAGGAGGGAGATTTGGTATAATTTCTAGAATGGTAAGTTGCAAACACTAACTATTACAGTACCTAGGATTAAAGTCTACCCAAGGGAAACAAACACCTCCTTATTATTATGTGTGAGTCAACCGTTATGCCATTGTAATAGATTCCCTGCCATTGCCAATTAAGTAGATGATAAAAAAAAGATTTGTACTGGGTGCAAAATGATGTGTGAAATTGCTGCAAATTGTATGCTATACATACGTCCATGTTGGCTTCCCCCCCCTAGAGAATCATATAGACCTATTTTTTGTTGTTTATCCGGTATTTGTAGTGCATCTACATGTGTACTCCATCAATCACCCGCTGTCTGCAATTGACACAGTATATGCTATAATACTATGATGTTAATATTCAATAGAGTAGTGAAAGTGGAATGTTAAAAGATTAACAACATGTGCTGATGAATACATACATACTTTTATCATCTCCTTCTCTCTGTCGCCCCATCCCTTCCTACTCCACTGACCCCCTCTATCTTCTCCTCTGCTGCTCTCTTGCACCTCCCTTCTATCGATTTCTTCTCCCAATTCTGTAGACTCGGCTACCTCCACCCTCTTCTCCTCCCTCACTCCCTTTGCCCCCTCACCCCTTGACCTGCCTGCCCCTCCCTGCCCCAGCCCTGCTTCTCCTCCGTGCTCTGCTCGGCTCGTAGCAAACTGCAATCTGATGAAAAGAAATGGAAGAAAAACAAACTCCTTGCTGCCTTGGATCTCTATCGCTCACTCCCCTCTTCCTTCTCCTCTACACTCACCTCTGCCAATCGCTCTTACTTCCACTCTATCATTCAGTCTTCCACTAACGGCCCATCTTGCTCGTTTGGTTGTTAGTAGCTTATTGATCCCAGAATCTCATCAAGCAGCTTCTTCGGCCCATCTTGCTCGTTTGGTTGTTAGTAGCTTATTGATCCCAGAATCTCATCAAGCAGCTTCTTGAAGGATCCCAGAGTGTCAGCTTCGACAACATTACAGGGGAGTTGGTTCCAGACCCTCACAATTCTCTGTGTAAAAAAGTGCCTTCTATTTTCTGTTCTGAATGCTCATTTATCTAATCTCGATTTGTGACCTCTGGTCCTTGTTTCTTTTTTCATGTCGAAAAAGTCCCCTGGGCCGACATTGTCAATGCCTTTTTGAATTTTGAATGCTTGAATCAGATCACTGCATAGTCTTCTTTGTTCAAGACTGAATAGATTCAGTTCTTCTAGCCTGTCTCCATACGACATGCCTTTTAAACCCGGGATAATTATGGTCGCTCTTCTTTGCTCACTTTCTAGAGCAGCAATATCCTTTTTGTAACAAGGTGACCAGAACTGAACACAATATTCTAGGTGAGGTCTTACTAATGCATTGTAAAGTTTTAACATTACTTCCCTTGATTTAAATTCAACACTTTTCACAATATGTCCAAGCATCTTGTTGGCTTTTCTTATAGCTTCCCCACATTGTCTAGATGAAGACATTTCTGAGTCAACATAAACTCCTAGGTCTTTTTCATAGATTCCTTCTTCAATTTCAGTATCTCCCATATGATATTTATAATGCGCATTTTTATTGCCTGTGTGCAGTGCCTTACACTTTTCTCTATTAAATGTCATTTGCCATGTGTCTGCCCAGTTCTGAATGCTGTCTAGATCATTTTGAATGACCTTTGCTGCTGCAACAGTGTGTGCCACTCCTCCTATTTTTGTGTCGTCTGCTAATTTAACAAGTTTGCTTACTATACCAGAATCTAAATCATTAATGTAGATTAGGAATAGCAGAGGACATAATACTGATCCCTGTGGTACTCCACTGGTTACCTCGCTCCATTTTGAAGTTTCTCCTCTAATCTGTACTTTCTGTTTTCTACATGTTAACCACTCCCTAATCCATGTGCATGCATTTCCTTGAATCCCTACTGCGTTCAGTTTGAGAATTAATCTTTTATGCAGGACTTTGTCAAAAGCTTTCTGGAAATCTAAATAAACCATGTTGTATGCTTTGCAATTATCCATTGTCGGTGTTGCATCCTCAAAAAAATCAGGCAGGTTAGTTAGACATGATCTCCCTTTCCTGAAACCATGCTGACTGTCTCCGAGGATACTGTTACCATGTAGGTAATTTTCCATTTTGGATCTTATTATAGTTTCCATAAGTTTACATATAATAGAAGTCAGGCTTATTGGTCTGTAGTTACCTGGTTCCGTTTTGTCACCCTTTTTGTTATTATTATTATTATTTGTTTATTTAGCAGACGCCTTTATCCAAGGTGACTTACAGAGACTAGGGTGTGTGAACTATGCATCAGCTGCAGAGTCACTTACAATTACGTCTCACCCGAAAGACAGAGCACAAGGAGGTTAAGTGACTTGCTCAGGGTCATACAATGAGTCAGTGGCTGAGGTTGGATTTGAACCGGGGACCTTCTGGTGACAAGCCCCTTTTTTAACCACTGGACCACACAGCCTCCTCCTTTTTGTGGATCGGTATTACGTTTGCAATTTTCCAGTCTGTCGGTACAACCCCTGTGTCAAGAGACTGTTGCATGATCTTGGTTAGCGGTTTGTAAATAACTTTCATTTCTTTGAGTACTATTGGGAGGATCTCATCTGGCCCAGGGGATTTGTTTATTTTAAGAGCTCCTAGTCCTTTTAACACTTCTGCCTCTGTTATGCTAAAGTTATTTAAAACTGGATAGGAACAGGTCGACATGTGGGGCATGTTGTCCATATCCTCCTTGTAAAAACTTGTGAAAAGTAATCATTTAATATATTTGCTATTTTTTTCTTCGTTTTTGACATTTGTGTCTCTTAGACATTTAACCTCCTCTTTGAATGTTCTCTTGCTGTTATAGTATTGGAAAAACACTTTGGAATTGGTTTTAGCCCCCTTAGCAATGTTGATTTATGTCTCTCTCTTGGCCTTTCTAACTTCCTTTTTGACTTGTGTTTGCAGTTCCAAGTACTCTTTCTGTGTACTTTGTTTTTGGTCCCTTTTAAACGCTCTGTAAAGTGCCTTTTTTCGTTGAAGTTTTTTTTAATTGATCTATTAAACCATTTTGGCCATTTTGTTTTAGATTTAGATTTGTCTACTTTTGGGATGTAATTATTTTGCACCTCTAGTACTACATTTAAAAAAAAAACAGCTATCCTTTTTCTGTGGATGTTTTCTCTATTTTACTCCAATCTACTTCTGTTAGTCTCTGTTTCGTACCTTCATAGTTTGCTTTTCTAAAATTGTAAACCTTAGCTTTAGTCATTACTTTTGGGGTTTTAAAAATCACTTCAAATGAAACCATGTTGTGGTCTGAGTTTGCCAATGGCTCTCTGACCTCTGTTTTAGTTATTCTGTCTTTGTTATTTGAAAAGACTAAATCAAGGCATGCTTCCCCTCTAGTCGGTGCCTTGACAAATTGCGTTAGGAAGCAGTCATTTGTCATTTCCACCATTTCAATTTCGTCCGTTGTGCTCCCCACC
The DNA here is from genome assembly GCF_902713425.1 of Acipenser ruthenus. Lineage (NCBI taxonomy): Eukaryota > Metazoa > Chordata > Actinopteri > Acipenseriformes > Acipenseridae > Acipenser > Acipenser ruthenus. The sequence goes on along the minus strand of NC_081189.1, from coordinate 106,131,425 downwards.
GGGTTTTCCCATTTTATATTGGTTTTATATTAGTTTGTGAACTGTGGTATTGCTTGGCCTGTCGAAAAACACGGGGGTCTGATCAGCATTTCTGATCTGTCCAAGTTGGTACTGTTTGTTAGAAACGCTGCAATTGTAAAAGCTTCTTTGAATTCCTCAGGAAGCTAATGATGCTTCTTTGAAAAGGGTTGTCTGTATGTCATGGATGATTCAATGGTTCATCTTTTCTTGGCAGTATGCCATGTTGCTGCTTGTGCGTTCGGGCAGTGACATCTTTGTTCGTCTTTTCTTGACAGTCAGTCACGTTGTTGTTTGTTTACTCCTGTAGTCACATATTTTGTTGGCGTTTTTAATACACATATCACTACTGTACTCTAATTTAAGACGCAGGATATTTTTGAGAAGCACAAAAGGCAAAAAGTGGTCCTCCCCAAACACAGGAGGCACACTTTTGCCCAGAATTTTTGTATTTTACCCCGTTACAGTATCTCCCCCACTGAGCTGTTCAACGTAAGTCAATAGATTAATTTTACTGTAATAAATGTACTCTGTTTGCATAAATGTAACATGAATCCTGATGTTGATAACGAGATACCTCAATAAATGGGACAATCTAGTCTGTTTTTAGTTTTTTAGATAAATAAGATAAAATGTTACTATTTATCTAACAGATGCATATATTCAGGTATAGTTGCTTGACAGATTATTGCTAATTGTTATCCCTGTTTACTTAGGACAATTGCTAAATCCTGGCAGGATGTATAATTTGAACTACATATTTAAATTTGGCTGGATCCAGATTTCATACACAGTGCAACAGAGAGCCTTTATGTGTGTAACAGGGTCAAGAATGCCCTGTTCACATTTATTTTACACTTGTATGTTATTATTATTTTTTATAATTTTATCCATTGATTTGATTAATGCACGTTTTATGTTGTCTGACACCTTATAATTGATTTGTATCACGTTCTGTTGGCTTGTCCACTCGTTTTCCTTGATCTGCCTTATTGGGCACCGACTAAATGAATCATTGATAAATTTGTCTGTCTGTCTGTCTGTCTGTCTGTGCTGGAATGGGAATGCAGCATTTGGAGTTTGGAACGGCAAGTAAGGTAGTCAGTAGCCGACCAAAATTTAGGAACTGAAACCAAAGAAATACAGTGTGATGCTCCTCTCTCTCTCTCTCTCTCTCTCTCTCTCTCTCTCTCTCTCTCTCTCTCTCTCTCTCTCTCTCTCTCTCTCTCTCTCTCTCTCTCTCTCTCTCTCTCTCTCTCTCTCTCTCTCTCTCTCTCTCTCTCTCTCTCTCTCTCTCTCTCTCTCTCTCTCTCTCTCTGTGTTCCCTCCCCTGTAGGGACACATTGTGCCGTACAGGGGAGGGAACACAGTGTGCCTGTGCCTTTCTCGCACTGAACTGGCGTAGTCACTCTACATTCTGTGTTAGTTTGGAATTTAAAAAAATTGTGTTATTTCTGTACAGGGGAGGTATTACATGTGCAAATTAAAAAAAGAAAAAAACACTTTCCTACTCAGGTATCTTAGTATTAGCCAGAAACATATAAATATATATATTTTGGTAAGTGTTTTTAATGGCACCCTTCATGAATTATGGGCCAATTTTCAAAGCTTCAAAGCATAAGTCTTTTCAAAAGTAAATTAATCACATCAAGTAGAGATATTTGATTTGAGTCCTTTTAAGTAGAGTTGGATTGCTTATTGTGTGTGTAAAAAATGAGTAATTTATACTTAATTACATACTAGAATCTATTCTAATGGATTTGTTTTAAAGACATGTTGTTTGGTCATTAACAACAGTCTAGGACAAATTTAAGCATGCAGCACATTATTTTAAGACTTTGAAAAAAATATTTGTTCAATAGCTCAGGAGTAATTATTTGTAAATAGTTCCAATAATATGAAGCTCACAACTGTAGAAAGTGATATTGTTGTAAAAGGCCACAAGTGTCTACAAAGACCTATTATGGTGACTTAACACCTTCTACATGCCAGGTTAAGGACAGAAATGCATGCCCTTTTTAAAATCTGACTCACAAAATTCCTTTTAAGATAACAGCATCAATTTTAGAGGAGAAGCAGTCTCTACCTCAGAATGCTGCCAGGAGGATACTATTTGAAAATATACATTTTATAGTGCAAAGAAAAACATAAAATAGAGAAATATGACCCAGGTTAATTGCTAGATGCACTCTATTGTATGGTACTGGAAACTTTATACATCTCAGCTTGAAGACATAGCTGCACAGGTTTACTTGATTTAAAGGATCCATTGAGGACTTTTAAACTGCAGGAACATTAATCATCAGAGATGAGGGATTCAACAGTACACCAGGGGTAAAAAAAAAACTATTGTTGGTGTTCATTCTCATGATGAACGGGCCCTTTCTGAAGAAGCACATCACAGCTTTACTGGTGTTAAGCTATTCTATGTTTTTTTAAAAAAACACACTTTTATTATCACATGCCATTGAGGAACAACTGGGACTTGGATTTAAAAATGACCTTTTTATTGTGTTTTGTCATTCAGTCAGTGTGGTGCCATGGGGGGATGTCCTTTTACAGACTGGGTTGAGCTTGACCTGGGTAGCTCCTTGTTGTGTTAAGCAGCCTTTAAATAATGCACCTCAGATACCTAATACAAGACTAACACCACCTAATGTGTTATTGGACCACCAGTACGAAATTTCATGAAGGTTTTATCCTTTCAGAACAAAACTGCCATGATGATGATTTGGAGTAAAGCACTTTGAGAATCTAGCTCACAGCGTATATGGAGAAGGCGGCTGATAACTGATTACGTGATCATGACATTTTCTAAAAAGTGTTCCAGTTTACATATGATATAAAGTCAGACATGAAGGACATACAGTAAAATAAATAAACACATACTAAATAATTAAACACATAAATAAACCATTAAGCAAAGCAAAATAGCACAGCAGTCTCTAAAAAAACATACTGCAGGGAGTCCATTATAACAATCCAGTTCATATAAGGCTCTGTGGCAGATCTCATTATCGAAGTCTTCTTTGAATCTTAAGAGGTAGCATTCTGCCCATTCTGTTAACCTGTGTTGTTTGTAGTCTGTAGTACATGGTTTGAATCCTAATGTATCTCAGAGAAAGATTATCATTGAATCATTAACACTGGGTTTGTAAAGGTGCTTCTTTTATCATTGTATCACTCGTTGTCTTTTAAGAACACACACAATCCTACCTATTGCAAAAGCCAGCATCATACAAGTCTTCTTTGAAGGAAGACTGCAGGTGAGATATCATCATTAGTCTTTGTGGGCTTTTGAAAAATAGATTTGAGATATACTTACAGTAGGATTACAAAAGAATGTGGCTATTAAGCCAAAATGGCCAGGAAAATTTGGGTCGTACCACTGTTTATCATAAAAAAGTGGGTGACAAAATAGTGCATTATGGGAAGATTATGTACCATTCTGGCTTGCTAAAAGTCATTGCAAACAAATATTTACTACAATATTTAAACACTGCTCAATGGTGATCTGTCCTCACATAGCCTATTGATTTATTTTTTGTTAAATTATGGCAGATACAAGTTAATTATTTAATGATGTTGTGGCAGTGTGAAAGCCCTGCCAGTGCACGTGTGTGTGTGTGTGTGGGGAGTATTGGGTGGCAGGGAGGGAGTTAAATTCCTCCCTACTAAAACACGTGGGGATGTGACTGGAGCCATGAATTGAATAAGTGATTAAATGATTAATTAAGGCTTCAGCCACAGATGTAGACATAGGGTGATCAAGAGTGTTAGGGGAGGTAGTGATGGTGAAGGTACTGTGTGCAGTGTTTGTTATTTTGTGTTATAAAATGTGATTGTTAATAAATGTGTGTGAGTGCTTAACTGCAGCGTTTCTGGTCATTGAGTCTCCTTGGTAATGCGTACTCCATCACATATGGTGTCAGGAGATGGATAGTGACAATGGAGACTCAGAGACTGAACTATAGATTTATTTTGAGGAAAAAAGTGAAAATGGAATGGAGAGAAAGACGACTGGAGCAGCAGTGCCAGTTGAGGGAAGGAGGGGCTCCGTGGTGCCTCGTCTGCCTGGTGTATGGGCACCTTGCGGATGTGTGCCCATAAGAAGACACCCTCTGGTGGGAGGCCTTCAAATGGGGTGAGAAGAACACGGCGGAAGAATGGCTGCTCCGGGGAGAAATCCTACCCCAGCTACCTGCCCCGAAGAGGAAGAATGGGAGGAGCGGCCATCCCCGGAGGCAAGCCAAGGAGCCACTGCCATCTCCAGCGCCAAAGAGGGAGAGCAACTGGGACAGGTACCTCAGCCCCCTTGAGACCAGAAGTTGGTGCCTCGTTTGTGGGGAGTGGGGGCACTGTGCTTAACTGACCCCTCTGAGAAGATGAGTGCCCAGCGCCGCCACTACCGGAATGCCCTGCGCTAAAGTCAGCATTGCCACTGCCGTAGTGGCCAGTGCCACTGCCACTGTCGGAGTTTTCGCTGCTGGAATGCCTCCCACCGGCAGGAGGAGCTGAGGAGACCACCACAGCCCCAAGCACCAACCCCACCCATGAGAGTACATGAGGGGAAAGATGGACATGAGGAGGGGGAAAGGTGGCCAATGGGGTCCATGTGTGCTGCGCACAAGGGGGGAGGTGTGTGTCAGCATGGCAGGTTGAAAGCCCTTCCGGTGCACGGGTGTCTGTGTGGGGGGAATATTGGGTGGCAGGGAGGAGTTTAAATTCCTCCCTGCAAAAACATGTGGGGATGTGGCTGGAGCCGTGAATTTAATAAGTGATTAACAGCCATAGGTGTATAAAGAGGGTGATCACAGATAGGGTGGTATGATGTACATGCTGTTCAGGGTATTGTACGACACACAATGCATGCAAGAAATTGGAAGAGGTATGACTTTTTGAACATCTTCATAGTCCAAACCTTCCTTTACATATTCATTAGATAAAGACATAGCTCCCTAGCCTAAACATGTAAACCCGCCTAACCCCTGGCCAAAGCAATATGTAATACGACTTTCCTGACTAGGTGGCATGATAATGAAAATAGCCTATATATCAAGCACAGGGCACAGTCTACATACCAAAAATGTCACCAATATGCTCCGTTCTGTGTCATTATATGAAGTAAAGAATGCCTGACTCTGTGTGATGTTGAGCTGTCTTCACAGCTCAACGCTACTCCGCTACTCCACTACTCCGCTCGCTCCACTGGCTCCCGATCACCGCTCGCATCCAGTTCAAGACTCTTGTACTAGCCTACAGATGCCTTGACCAGACTGCACCCAGCTACCTCCAGACCCTCATCTCTCCCTACACCCCCACTCGACCTCTCCGCTCCGCCTGCACTAGAAGACTGGCTCTACCTCCGCTACCCTCCCCTGCCTCCAGAGCCCGCTCCTTCTCCACCCTTGCTCCGCAGTGGTGGAATGACCTTCCTACAGATGTCAGGACTGCCCAGTCCCTGACCACATTCCGGCGCCTCCTTAAGACTCACCTCTTCAAACAGCACCTGTAGAACTCCTCTGTTTGTATCCTGGGACACTATCACCTTTCATTTAAATGTGCTTTATTTTGCTCTTATCTGCCCCCTATCTTACTGCATTAAATCCTGTACTTCAGAATAATGTAATCTGCCAAGTGTTTAACCTGTAGTATTTTGTATTTAATCATATCCTTATGTAACTATCACTATTTAATCATATCCTGATGTAACTATCACTATTATCTGCTGTATTATTGAATTGTGGTTTGTCACACTTGAACAAAAGTTATTGTATTTCTTGCTCTTATTGTATTGCTTGTATTGTAACACTTGAAATGTATTTGCTTACGATTGTAAGTCACCCTGGATAAGGGCGTCTGCTAAATAAATAATAATAATAATAATAATTCATGGATTGCTGTTGCAGGCAGTGCATCTACTTGCAGAGAGGCTGATCAAATTTGGTTATACTGAAGTTCAGAAAGTAAACAGAGTTTGCCATTTTCCAAAAGGTGCTTTACTAATCTCAGTTCTGAAAAGTTTGCTGTAGACTTCAATGCTCCTACTTCACAAGGTACAAGTGCCCTTGAATTCTTAACATGAATTTAAAATACATCTCTAGTTTTAAACAACTTACTAGTATAATGCTTTTGAGCATAACGGAGTCACAAAAAAAAAATGTTGGCAGGATGCTACCTCTGATACATCTTTAACCACCCCATCAAAGACCTCCCGGTTCTACAGAGGAAAGGAATGATTGTGATATCTTTAAGAAATACAAACTCTGACATAATTCCTTCGTGGCATGTGGGATTGAATTACAATCAGGTAATTTCCTGCCTTAATTACTAATCGAAAAATGTTAAACAACATTTACCTTGTGATGGCCACAATGATCAACATATATCATTGGGGATATTTAGGAAAGTGCAAATGCTGAACTGATTATAATAACAAAACAAATTGAAAGAAAGCAATCACTTCTGAAAATGAAACCAATTAACATATGTTCTTCATTACCTAACTGTAATTTATGTTCAAGACAATTTGTTCTGCATAAAGAATGTACCCGGCCTATTGTTGTCTTTTTTTTTTTTTAAAGAGGAATATATTTAAACATCAGTAGAATATTCTGCATACAATATATATATATATATATATATATATATATATATATATATATATATATATATATATATATATATATATATATACTCTACCAATGATAAACCCATAAGAACATTAACTTGTTTCTTATAGCAATTAAACATGTTTTAGCTACAGATTAGCTGCTATGTCAGTGAAGATCTTTGTACTCTGCCACTAGGACCGTCCAGCTGAACCTGAGATAGCTCTCTATGATAAAGGTTTGTATGTTTCACGTTGAACTTAATTTGAATGTGTCTGTAACAGAGCTTAGGCTTCGCACATGGGTGTGTGTGTGTGTGTGTGTGTGTGTCTGTGTGTGTGTGTGTGTCTGTGAGGGAGTTTGGTGGCTGGCGGCCATATGGTGAAGGGACACCCTATAACCAAGATGGCAGTGCGCTTCAGAGCATTATGTGACGCTTTCTATTGAAGACTTGCATGCCGAGAGTGCTTCGTAACCAATGATGTAGTTCCGGTACTTTTTTCTATAGGCTGAACCTTGACATACAGTGCCTATAGAAAGTCTACACCCCCTTGAACTTTTTTCACATTTTGTTGTGTCAGTGCCTCAGAGTTTCATGCATTTAAATTATGATTTTTTTCCACTTATTTACACACCATACTCAACACTGTTAAGGGGAAAAAAGTTTTTATTGAGAAAAAATTATATATTAAAAATACAAAACTGAAAGATCATAATTGGATAAATCTCCACTCCCCTGAGTTAATACTTGTTGGAAGCACCTTTGGCAGCAATTACAGCTGTGAGTCTGTTGGGATAGGTCTCTACCAACTTTGCACACCTAGATTTGGCAATATTTGACCATTCTTCTTTACAAAACTGTTCAAGCTCTGTCAAGTTCCTCGGGAGCGTTGATGGACAGCAATCTTCAAGTCATGCCACAAATTTTCGATTGGATTTAGGTCAGGGCTCTGACTGGGCCACTCAAGGACATTTACCTTTTTGTTCCTTAGCCACTCCAGTGTAGCTTTGGCTGTGTGCTTTGGGTCGTTGTCATGCTGAAAGGTGAACTTCTGTCCCAGCTTCAGCTTACTTGCAGAGGGCAGCAGGTTTTCCTCAAGGACTTCTCTGTACTTTGCTCCATTCATTTTCCCTTCTATCCTGACAAGTGTCCCAGTCCCTGCCAATGAGAAACATCCCCATAACATGATGCTGCCACCACCATGCTTCACAGTAGGGATAGTGTTCTTTGGGTGATTCGCTGTGTTGGGTTTGTGCCAAACATAACGCTTTGCATTTAGGCCAAAAAGTTCAATTTAAGTTTCGTCAGACCACAAAACTTTTTGCCACATGGCTACAGAATCTCCTGAGTGTTTATTTGCATACTTCAAAAGGGATTCAAGGTGGGCTTTCTTGATTAATGGCTTCCTTCTTGCCACCCTACCATACAGGCCAGATTTGTGGAGTGCTTGGGATATTGTTGTCACATGCACACTTTGACCAGTCTTGGCCATAAAGGCCTGTAGCTCTTGCAAAGTTGCCATTGGCCTCTTGGTAGCCTCTCTGATCAGTCTCCTTCTTGCTCGGTCATCCAGTTTGGAGGGACGGCCTGATCTAGGCAGGGTCTTGGTGGTGCCATACACCTTCCACTTCTTAATAATCGTCTTGACTGTGCTTCAAGGGATATTCAAGCCCTTTGATATTTTTTTATACCCATCCCCTGATCTGTGCCTTTCAACAAATTTGTCCCGGACTTCTTTTGAAAGCACAATTCCTCAGGAAGCTAATGATGCTTCTTTGAAAAGGGTTGTCTGTATGTCATGGATGATTCAATGGTTCATCTTTTCTTGGCAGTATGCCATGTTGCTGCTTGTGCGTTCGGGCAGTGACATCTTTGTTAGTCTTTTCTTGACAGTCAGTCACGTTGTTGTTTGTTTACTCCTGTAGTCACATCTTTTGTTGGCGATTTTAATACACATATCACTACTGTACTCTAATTTAAGACGCAGGATATTTTTGAGAAGCACAAAAGGCAAAAAGTGGTCCTCCCCAAACACAGGAGGCACACTTTTGCCCAGAATTTTTGTATTTTACCCCGTTACAGTATCTCCCCCACTGAGCTGTTCAACGTAAGTCAATAGATTAATTTTACTGTAATAAATGTACTCTGTTTGCATAAATGTAACATGAATCCTGATGTTGATAACGAGATACCTCAATAAATGGGACAATCTAGTCTGTTTTTAGTTTTTTAGATAAATAAGATAAAATGTTACTATTTATCTAACAGATGCATATATTCAGGTATAGTTGCTTGACAGATTATTGCTAATTGTTACCCCTGTTTACTTAGGACAATTGCTAAATCCTGGCAGGATGTATAATTTGAGCTACATATTTAAATTTGGCTGGATCCAGATTTCATACACAGTGCAACAGAGAGCCTTTATGTGTGTAACAGGGTCAAGAATGCCCTGTTCACATTTATTTTACACTTGTATGTTATTATTATTTTTTATAATTTTATCCATTGATTTGATTAATGCACGTTTTATGTTGTCTGACACCTTATAATTGATTTGTATCACGTTCTGTTGGCTTGTCCACTCGTTTTCCTTGATCTGCCTTATTGGGCACCGACTAAATGAATCATTGATAAATTTGTCTGTCTGTCTGTCTGTCTGTCTGTGCTGGAATGGGAATGCAGCATTTGGAGTTTGGAACGGCAAGTAAGGTAGTCAGTAGCCGACCAAAATTTAGGAACTGAAACCAAAGAAATACAGTGTGATGCTCCTCTCTCTCTCTCTCTCTCTCTCTCTCTCTCTCTCTCTCTCTCTCTCTCTCTCTCTCTCTCTCTCTCTCTCTCTCTCTCTCTCTCTCTCTCTCTCTCTCTCTCTCTCTCTCTCTCTCTCTCTCTCTCTCTCTCTCTCTCTCTCTGTGTTCCCTCCCCTGTAGGGACACATTGTGCCGTACAGGGGAGGGAACACAGTGTGCCTGTGCCTTTCTCGCACTGAACTGGCGTAGTCACTCTACATTCTGTGTTAGTTTGGAATTTAAAGAATTTGTGTTATTTCTGTACAGGGGAGGTATTACATGTGCAAATCATGGTTGAGTCTTTGCTTTGAAATGCACTACCCAGCAGAGGGAACCTACTGCTGAATTTATTCTGAAATCATGTGAATCACTACAATTTAACACAGGTGGAGGCCACTTAACTTGGTGTGTGATTATGAAGGCGATTGGTTACACCTGAGCTAATTTAGGATTGCTATTACAAGGGGAGTGGACACTTACCCAACCAAGCTATTTCAGTTTTTATTTTTAATTAATTTTCTACAAATTTCTAGAATATTTGTTTCACTTGGAAGTTGTGGGGTAGGATGTGTAGATAAGTGAAAAAAAAACTATTTTAATGCATTTTAATTCCAGGGTATAAGACAACAAAAGGTGAAAATTTTGAAAGGGGGTGTAGACTTTCTATAGTCACTGTAAGAATTAACTTAAGAATCTTTACCAATTTGTTATAAAAATGCTTATATGGCACCCGACCGCTCTATTTTCGGTGCCTGGGCACCAATGAAGCAATCTCTTTTACGTGGGGAAGTCAAATTAGTTTTTCTGCGCCTTGCCACTAGGAATATACCAGTTTTGATGGTACATTGCGAAACAAAGTCTTTTAAATGTTTTTAAATGTTTGCAGAGTCAAGAGTCCACACATCTCCAGCACAATTGTCTGATTTCAGCCAGCCAAGAGAACATTAGGAATTACAAACTAGGACTACTTTAAGAAGGCTAACATTTTTTTTAGTAAAAATGCTGATGAAGAAGACAGCAAACGTGCACACTAGTGGACATAAACATGGGTTTAAAGCTGCTTTTTATCAGTGCAGAGACCCGGAGAATAGTATTTGCTATCTTTTTCTTTCCTCTTTGAATGTTCTCTTGCTGTTATAATATTGGAAAAACATTTTGGAATTGTTTTTAGCCCCCTTAGAAATGTTGATTTATGTCTCTCTCTTGGCCTTTCTAACTTCCTTTTTGACTTGTGTTTGCAGTTCCAAGTACTCTTTCTGTGTACTTTGTTTTTGGTCCCTTTAAAACACTCTGTAAAGTGCCTTTTTTCGTTGAAGTTTTTTTTAAATTGATCTATTAAACCATTTTGGCCATTTTGTTTTAGATTTAGATTTGTCTACTTTTGGGATGTAATTATTTTGCACCTCTAGTACTACATTAAAAAAAAAAACAGCTATCCTTTTTCTGTGGATGTTTTCTCTATTTTACTCCAATCTACTTCTGTTAGTCTCATACAGTCATAGTTTGCTTTTCTAAAATTGTAAACCTTAGCTTTAGTCATTACTTTTGGGGTTTTAAACATCACTTAAAATGATATTGGAGAGAATCATATTGGAGAAAAAAAAACAAAAACACATTAGTACTTAAATTATAAGACTTTGCAGAGAAACAGAAAAGGCAGATGCAGGAGCTCATGAAAATGCAGAAGGCTGCAAAACAAAGAAACTAACTGCTAAAGTCATTCACAAATGTATTTAAAGAATCGTTGAAGAAACTATTTATTTGGAAAGTTTTTATTTATTTGATTTGCTGTATAAAAATATTACTGGGTTGAATAATTGTTAAAAAAAGTAATTGTTCTATTTTGAAAGTTTTTTTTATTATTATTATTATTTTGCTGTAAAACAAGACTTACATACCAACTGTTTAAATAACATACCTGTATTTTTATTTTTTTCATTGTTAACATTCTGACAACTTTTTACACTTATATCTTTAAAGTCTTTTTCAAAAGTCTGTTTCAAAATGTCCGCTCTAGTGCACTGGGGTTTGAGATCTGTCCTCTAAATCACTGCAGGAAGAGCGATAGAAAAACAAACAAAAAAAAAACCATAGCAACAAGTGCTCTGGCTTTTCTGTTCCGTACTACATCATGGATCATTATTGCTGTGTTACCTGTTTGACAGTGTGGGCAATAATCCTTACACTATCCGTGCACTAGACTAGGCCATTTTGAAATGAGCTTTGAACAGAAAGTTATAAGTGTTATTTAAGCAGTTGTAGCAAGGGGACGTGTAATACTGTATTTTTGAGCTTCAGTTATATTTTTTTGGAACCCTGCTACTTACAGTCGGTGACTGATACCCTGGAGAGAGAGAATGAGATTAGTAAATCCATTGCTTCTGTAGCTTTGATTTGTTGTGCATATGAACTCAAACTACTGTAACTGAAAATCTTGGGAAATTTCCAAAATAGGCAAGTTAGTGATTGTCTAATTAAAGCACAAAGTGGTCTAACATTTTCACCAATTGCCTATTGTTTCTGTTTCACTGATTACTGACCAAAAATTGAAATTCTCACACCCAGGTGGGTATATAAATGATATAAATGACAAATATTGAGATGTTCTAATAGATTTGTACACTACTGTACATATAAATGTAAATAATCTCACTTCAAGAAAGTATGTGAAAAAAACAAACAAGACCCAATAAGTGGTTTTATGCTCAGTCCTAAATATTTTAGTTTGCATAAAATATATGTGATGTTAACAAACCACTGCATGATCTTTTACAATTTCCATTCCAGTATAATTCAAATAGGCTTTTTCATACACTCAAATCATTTTCCATTATGCAAAACAACCAGTTTTTTCTTCAATATGCCGGTACATTATAGACTGCAAATTAACAATTTTTTAATGACATGTACTTGAATAAAAACAGACATGTACCTCTTCCGAATTGCTAATTAAAATTAATTCAAGCTTGTTACCTGTGTGACACAAAAGTGTTTTTTTGTTAATTGACAGAATTAAAATATGCACAAATCCCCCTTGCCGGCTTAAATACATTTATGGCTATAATTTGACAAATAAGCAATCAGTATGTGAATTGCTATTCCTGTAATTGATCTCATTATATCCAGTTGTTGTATTCACAGTATTCAGATATAATGGAACAAGGCAGGGGTGTTGTCTGTACAGCCATTGTCACTGGTCATGCTTTTGAAAAGGCAAGCCACACATGTTAAAGAAAGGACACATTTGAATTATGCACAACTCTTAAAGAGAGGGACATTGTTCATTTTCATTTAATGAGTAGAAAATAGTATTGGTAAGTGTGTTAGATTGTACTGTACAAACATGTGTTATTTAGCTCATTAAGTTCCAATTCAACCTCCAATTTACGTCAACACTTTTTTTTAGATGTTGTATACAAATTCTATAACTTTAAATTGATTCCTGGTTCATTCCAGTTATGCAAATATCAGTCTGTAGTAACCATTTGTAATGATAATTGAGTTTCTTAATAAGAACATAAGAACATAAGAAAGTTTACAAACGAGAGGAGGCCATTCAGCCCATCTTGCTCGTTTGGTTGTTAGTAGCTTATTGATCCCAGAATCTCATCAAGCAGCTTCTTGAAGGATCCCAGGGTGTCAGCTTCAACAACATTACTGGGGAGTTGGTTCCAGACCCTCACAATTCTCTGTGTAAAAAAGTGCCTCCTATTTTCTGTTCTGAATGCCCTTTTATCTAATCTCTATTTGTGACCTCTGGTCCTTGTTTCTTTTTTCAGGTCAAAGAAGTCCCCTGGGTTGACATTGTCTATACCTTTTAGGATTTTGAATGTTTGAATCAGATCGCCTCGTAGTCTTCTTTGTTCAAGACTGAATAGATTCAATTATTTTAGCCTGTCTGCATACGACATGCCTTTTAAACCCAGGATAATTCTGGTTGCTCTTCTTTGCACTCTTTCTAGAGCAGCAATATCCTTTTTGTAACGAGGTGACCAGAACTGAACACAATAGTCTAGGTGAGGTCTAACTAATGCATTGTAGAGTTTTAACATGACTTCCCTTGATTTAAATTCAACACTTCTCACAATATATCCGAGCATCTTGTTAGCCTTTTTTATAACTACCCCACATTGTCTAGATGAAGACATTTCTGAGTCAACATAAACTCCTAGGTCTTTTTCATAGTTCCCTTCTTCAATTTCACTATCTCTCATATGATATTTATAATGCACATTTTTATTGCCTGCATGCAATACTTTACACTTTTCTCTATTAAATGTCATTTGCCATGTGTCTGCCCAATTCTGAATGCTGTCTAGATCATTTTGAATGACCTTTGCTGCTGCAACAGTGTTTACCACTCCTCCTATTTTTGTGTCGTCTGCAAATTTAACAAGTTTGCTTACTATACCAGAATCTAAATCATTAATGTAGATTAGGAATAGCAGAGGACCTAATACTGATCCCTGTGGTACACCACTGGTTACCTCACTCCATTTTGAGGTTTTTCCTCTAATCAGTACTTTCTGTTTTCTACCTGTTAACCACAACCTAATCCATGTGCATGCATTTCCTTGAATCCCTACTGCATTCAGTTTGAGAATTAATCTTTTATGCGGGACTTTGTCAAAAGCTTTCTGGAAATCTAAATAAACCATGTCGTATGCTTTGCAGTTATCCATTTTCAATGTTGCATCCTCAAAAAAGTCAAGTAGGTTAGTTAGACGCGATCTCCCTTTCCTAAAACCATGCTGGCTGTCTCCCAGGATATTGTTACCATATTGGTAATTTTCCATTTTGGATCTTATTATAGTTTCCATAAGTTTACATATAATAGAAGTCAGGCTTATTGGTCTGTAGTTACCTGGTTCGGTTTTGTCTCCCTTTTTGTGGATCGGTATTACGTTTGCTATTTTCCAGTCTGTCGGTACAACCCCTGTGTCAAGAGACTGTTGCATGATCTTGGTTAGCGGTTTGTAAATAACTTCTTTCATTTCTTTGAGTACTATTGGGAGGATCTCATCTGGCCCAGGGGATTTGTTTATTTTAAGAGCTCCTAGTCCCTTTAACACTTCTGCCTCTGTTATGCTAAAGTTATTTAAAATTGGATAGGAACAGGTCGACATGTCGGGCATGTTGTCTGTGTCCTCCTTTGTAAAAACCTGTGAAAAGTAATCATTTAATATATTTGCTTTTTTTTTCTTCATCTATGATTTTGCCATTTGTGTCTCTTAGACATTTAACCTCCTCTTTGAATGTTCTCTTGCTGTTATAATATTGGAAAAACATTTTGGAATTGGTTTTAGCCCCCTTAGCAATATTATTTTTTTGCTGCTGAGGTAGCTGCTCCAATGCGGAATGAATGTGCTGGTCTGTTTTGGAAATTTGTAGGAAGAGGAGATAGTGAGATTCGGGGACTAGAGTGAGATCGCTAAGGGATCTCACACTAGAGAAGTGAAGGCCAAGGGATGGAAAACTAGAGAGAGAGGAGACAGCGAATTCGGAACAGCGTAGAAAACCAAAGAAGACCACAAGGCAAAGAAATTCCATGACTAGATCGTCAAAAGGAGAGAAACAACCTTGGTGGAGAATTGTGATTAGGCTGAAGAGAATATCAATAGTAATTGGAAGATGGGAGTTGGGAGGTGGGGAGGAACTCCTTGCTATCCCTCTGAGAAGGTGGATGGCAGGGATTGATGATGGGGGAAGAAGGTATGCTGAATAGACGATAATGATATTGAATGTCTGCTAGGTACGTTTTGAGAGTTCCCAGGGAGAAATGTAGAGTGACTTTTGCATGAACAAGGAAGGAGATCATTAAAAAATGACTGAAATGGGCAGGAGAAATAAGATTTTGCTTGCAGAGGGTTGTGAAGGAGGACCAGCCAGTTGAGTAGGAGGCACGTGTAGAAGGAGCGAGGGTGGTGGCCATGTATTCTTGAGCTGATGAGAGGAAATTGAATTCAGTTGAAAATCAGGTTGCTGAATTGTGGGATATTCAGGGGAACAGATGAGCCGTGGGAAGCAGTTGTCTGAATCTCGGAATCTGTAGGTGAGAAAGAGCACCAACTGCATTTTTGTTGATACCTGGGAGGTGCCTGTCTTGCAAAATTAAGTTGTTGGTAACAGATATCCATACGAGCCAGCGGAGAAGTTGCATGATTATAGGCGATGACAAACTGCCTTTGTTAATAATGTGAACAGTGGCTTGATTGTCGCAGAAGAACAAGATGGATTTTTTCTGCCAGTAGGGGACCCAGATAGAGGCTGCAATGACAATTGGAAATAGCTTGAGGAGGGCTACGGGTTTGCTCTGAGGGGAGAGATTTGGGATTTCCTGAGGCCATGTACTGGAGAACCATTGATTATGAAAATACCGCTGATGCCGATGGAGGAGGCGTCAGTATGTTGAGAGAGATGGTAGGAGGCAGATATAAAATCATTGTAGAACATAGAAAGGCCATTCCAGTGCTGCAGTAGGTAAGTCCTCATCTTGGTGTCTTTCCTTGCTTCTGAAGAAATATTAATATTAGAGTTCAGATATTTTGATGTTGTAGAGAGAGCGAGAAGACGTGAAATAAAAGTCCTGCCTTGGGGAATGATCTGGATTGCAAAATTGAAGTGCCCCTGAAGTGAAAGAAGATTCCTTTTGCAAACGGTGTGGCTGATTTGAAAGGACTCAATGAGGGAACGAATACGATCTAGTTTGTTAGCTGGAAGGCTTGCTTAAAAGCAGATGGTGTCCAGTGTTATTCTGAGGAATTCTAGTGAGTGGACGGGACCGATTGACTTTTCTTCTGAGATGGGAACTCCAACTGTAGAGAAGAGTGACCTGAGTTTTGTAATTACTTCTGCTGGGGGGTCTGAGGGGGGGTGGGGTGAAGAGAAAGTCATCCAGGAGGTGCAGAAGGAAGGGTACGAGGGCTTCGGAGAGTGAATCAAAAATCTTGGGGCTGCTACGGCTGGAGCAGTAGAAGCAGGCATGGTGAAATCAGCGAAGGTTGAAGCAGTGGTTTCACCGGATGAATGGGTCAGCGATGCTGTCGGGTGAAGACGGAGCAGTAGGACGGTTGGATTTTTTCAGGCATTTTCTCCTTATATTGCTGGTGGGTAGAAGTGGCAAAATGCTGATGTGATCCGAAAATTCTGATTCCGATGGGGAAGATAGATGCTGCTGTTTTTCAAAGATTAGTCCTGAGTCTGTTCTCTTGAGTCTTGCAGCTGTAATTGCTGCCAAAGGTGCTTCTACCAAGTATTGACTCAGGGGGGTGAATACTTATGCAACCAACAAATGTCTTTTTTTTGTTTAATTAACTTTTGTGTCACAATAAAAAATATTTTGCACCTTCAAAGTGTTAAGTATGTTGTGTAAATCAAATGGTAAAAATCCCAATTAAATCCATTTTAATTCCAGGTTGTAACACTACAAAATGTGGAAAAGTCCAAGGGGGGTGAATACTTATGCAAGGCACTGTATTAGGCCTATTACGTGATTATCTTTCCTAATGTATTTACTTTTTTGCTGTGAGAGGATCTGCGGCTTTCTCCGGGAGACGAGACGCGGCTTCACAACCCCGCTCTGGCAGCAGAACCTGGTGCGAGCCCATTCCCTCTCCCCCTCTCCCCCTCTCCCCCTCTCCCAACCCGCTCTCCTTCTCGCACTTGGTTTGCTTGTCTGTCACTTTGAACTGAACTCCCAACCGGCGTTTAGCCAGGCTATTTATAGTTTAAAAACTGCTAATTAAAATGATCCATGAGTGGGAACATTACTTTTTTTTTTTTGTAAAAAATATAGCATTGACTACATGGTGCTTTATGTATGGTTAATTCAAGGAAAGTTACAAGTTTGCCTCACTATATGTGCCTTATAGAGAGGGAGTTATTTTATTTTGTATTTTAGTCAGATGTGTGTTGTTATGTGTCCCGCGGCGCACCCCCCCCCCCCCCGCCTTCTGTTTATAACGCTCTTTGGTTACAACGCTGATATTGTGTCGTCGTCCCGTCCCCCCAAAGACCCACATTATAGCGAGGGAGCACTGTAATAGTATTCCCTGCAGTTTTGCCAGAAAGAAATCTGAAGTAAAAAATAAAAAAGCAAAGACCTTACTCGAGGAAATAAAGGAAATGAAATATAAATTCAGACCCAGGTCATGGCTATATCACCAAAAGGCAACACCCACAATGATGCCCATGAAGGCTTGACATTAAAACTCAACAATCAGACTCTGGATGTGAATGCTTTGAGCAGAACTAAATGTTACAATGAACTGATCATCTGGTCTGCAGGTCTCTGTATAGCACAGCACTTCTCTTTCCAGGATCATCCATTTGTATCAATAAAGTCTCAGTTAGGCTGATTGCTAAGGGGTTGAGTCAGGCTCTATCATTTATTTAGCGCTTTGTGATGGTGGTCCACTGTGAAAGGCGCTATATAAAATAAAGATTGATTGATTTATTGATTTAAGTGTTTCACCCTCATGCCACTGATCAGATTTGCTTTGGTACTGCATCTCAAGTGTGCCTGAGTAAACTTTGGTCTGTTTGGATTTATCTGTCCTCATTGGTCACTGTCCATTTCTTATGCATTGCACCTTATGTTATTTCCATCACATGTTGAACAAAAATGTTTCATTGTGGCCTTTAGGAGATATTGCATGGCGTTGTTTATTGTGGTCGCCTAAATAAGTAATGTACTGGACTTTAAATACCAGAGCTAGAGGACTGGTTAGCACATTTTCTATGACAATCTGACAGAAAAGCATGGCACACAACATAATGGTTACCAGGGAAGTGTTCTGATTACTGTATGAATGTCAGTCTTTTTTAAAAGTATTTATTTGTGACAATGACATTTTTTTTCATTACATACTGCAGTAGCAAATTACAGTAGAAAAACATGCAGAAAATTAAGATAAAACCTGAAAAGTTCACTTTTCCCCTGAAACATCTGTATGAGACCTTTTTGGACTTGATTTATTTAAAATATTTTTCAGGGCCTCTTTTGTTTTCTTTTGAACCTCAACATATATCTTCATAAATCTCTGAAACAGAAACATCCTGCCATTGATAGACTCCAAGAGGGTTGGAGGTGTTATACACAGGGCTTCTGATTTTCGGTTTTAACTGATAAAAAACGATAAAACACCCCTGATACAAAAAAATAAAATCGGTGGATAACCAATAAACACCAGAAAACACCGGAAAACACCGGAAAAACTGTGGAAATGGTTAATCTATTCACATTGACTTTATCCTTGTCCCATAAAAAAAAAATAAAACCTACTACAAAAATAATAATAAATACATTTCCCTGTGCTGCTGGGCAATGTCCCGCCTTCCTAACTTGTATCTATCATTGATTCGTTCTGAATACTTTAAACCTGCCCCAACTACTGAGTGACAGCACATTCCTACATTTCTATTGGAGACTCTGCTTGCAAGATTTAAAACGAGATTACAATCAGGATGGAGGCTTGCTAGCAGGATTTAAAGATGTATTACAGTTAAGATACGGAGGACTTAAAACAGAATTGTGGCGAAATGTACAAAAATGCCTACACACAAAAACCCCAGAAGAATGTACCCGTGACCATAGGGATTTCGTTGTAGAAGACAGCAAAGGAAAGAAGGTACAACTTAAGTGTGCAAGTAATGTCGAGTTACTATACATATTTTGAAACAAAAAAAATGCTCAAGCATTTTGGAAAGTAACCGAAAATACTAATTTCATACAGTATATCAAAAACAAAAGCCCAGAAAAAAAACAATTTACATAAAACTCGAAAACAGCTAAAAATAAGCACCGAAAAATGCAATTAAAAAAACCTGAAAAACAGAAACACTAATTATACATTTATTATACAGGATAACCTGTAATAATTGAAACTGTGATACCCTCTACAATCTGGAACCTGTCTATTCTGGAATTCAGCATGATTTTGAAGTCTCTTCTGTTTAAAATCAATATAAATCTGACTGTGCAATCCGACATGATTCTTCTTCTCAAGTTTGAAACTTTTATAAAAACAAAACAAAAACAAAAGCAAGACCTTGTGTATATACTCAAAAATCCCGGCAGTACTACTCGAAATTCAGCAGGTGCTGAACAGCAAATGAAGAACAAGGTCACTATTTTTCTGTCAGAAATCTGGCAATTCTGCTGCTGCTTCTTCTTCTTCTGCTGCTTCTTCTTCTTCTTCTTCTTCTTCTTCTTCTTCTTCTTCTTCTTCTTCTTCTTCTGCTTCTTCTGCTGCTGCTTCTGCTTCTTCTTCTTCATCTACTTCTTCTTCTTCTGCTGCTGCTTCTTCTGCTGCTGCTTCTTCTGCTGCTTCTGCTTCTTCTTCTTCATCATCTTCTACTTCTTCTGCTTCTTCTTCTGCTGCTTCTTCTGCTGCTTCTTCTGCTACTACTGCTTCTTCTGCTGCTTCTGCTTCTTCTGTTGCTTCTTCTGCTTCTTCTTCTTCTGCTTCTTCTGCTGCTTATTCTGCTTCTTCTTCTTCTGCTTCTTCTGCTTCTGCTTCTTCTTCTGCTGCTTCTGCTGCTTCTGCTTCTGCTGCTTCTGCTTCTTCTGCTTCTGTTGCTTATTCTGCTGCTTCTGCTTCTTCTGCTTCTGCTTCTGCTTCTGCTTCTGCTTCTTCTTCTTCTTCTTCTGCTTCTGCTTCTTATTCTGCTGCTTATTCTGCTGCTTCTTCTGCTGCTTCTTCTGCTTCTTCTTCTGCTTCTTCTTCTTCTTCTTCTGCTGCTGCTGCTTCTTCTGCTTCTTCTCTTATTCTTCTTCTTCTACTACAGCGAGAAAGTATTATGTTTCTGGTCCGTCATTCATTTCTTATACATGCTTAACACAGCAGAATAACTTTCACTGCATAGGTTATGTCACACAATTATATACAGTAAATCCAGGATGTTCCACATGTTTTCTAACAATAGCTGAACTTGAATAGCCATATTTAATAAAGGCAGCCGCCTCGTCTTCAAGACACCGAGGGTCTCACACAGAACTCCACCACATATACTTATGAATACCAAATGGCTTTGCTTAAATTGTTTATAACAAGCTTTTTTATGCTTTATTTGTAATGTAAACATTATACTAGTATCATAGGTACATGTGTATATGCTGACAAGTAAATACATTATTGATACTAGTGCATTTAAGAGTGGATACAATATTTCAAGGGGCTTTGTTAATCTGGTTTATCTGAATTTGATTTGGGCTGACTAAACATATGTCTAGAAGTTTGATTAAGCACTATGGAACAAGAAACATCGCAGGTCATGAATGGGCTTTGTAATCAGTAATCCCATAACAAAATGACTGTAGGTATCCTGATTTATTCTGGTAACTCAAATGTTGGTATAGCACTGCAATTCATACATTAATGGCAGGAAAACCTGCAATAAGATAACTAACGGTATGTAATTCCTGGTAACCTGTCTGAGACCTAAGCAACAGAACCAGGAAGTAAAATCTCCATTCACAATAAGGAACAACAAAAGCCAACATTTTTCATTTTCAGCTCATTGGGTATTATTGAGTAAATGTCCATATAGTTTTAAACAATCCCAATTACCCCCTACATACAATTAGAAGCAGGTGTCCTTATACTTACAGGTTAGATGGAAACGTCATTCATAGCAGACTGTGTTCCTATCACAATTTTTTTTTAGTTCTGTAGCAATAGTGTTATTATTATTATTGTTTGTGGCAAAATATTTTGCACTAGTAGAACATAAATCTCACCATAACCCTCCGCCTTCCAATAGAGAAGTGGATTTGAATTTGTTATACTGCTGCAGTACACTCAGTAGCATATTATCAACTGATGTCAAACAGGAGACAAGTCCATCCTCTGGTCTACATTACACATTATCTCTATTATATTTTGCAAGTGCTAAAATGCCCTTCAGTGATTAAATGCCCCCTTCAATTATCTGCTATTACTGCAAAATCTGGAAGTATTAGTAAAAATAATATATTTTTTTTATACAAAAGATTAGTACAGTATTAAAACATAATCACCATAGTAAGTTAATTCAAATATAAACCATTTAAATATAACCATCTAAAAATGATATCAATCAACTTTCAAGCTTACTTTGATGTCCAACACGAAAATGGCACATTGGATTTAAGGAAATGCCAAGCAACAATATCCTGCTATAAAACTAAATACTTCTTATTTGTTATTTTAATATGACCCTATAATTTCCCAGGTGGCTAAGTATTAATACATACAAATACATACAAATATTCAACTGCAAGGTACTCTATGTTATACTCTATGTCGTTAGTGAATTGAGCAATAACATAATGATTACACAAAATAACTGAGAGCACTTAATTGTACTGTAATTCTTGATATGTATTTTTTGTATACAACTGTAAGTCGCCCTGGGTAAGGTCGTCTGCTAAGAAAAAAATAAATAAATAACAAATAGTTGATTTTCAGTCACAGACAAAAGTATTTGGGCAGTTAAAAAATGAGAAAAACCACAAAGAAAGTGATTTCTATAATTTCTAATTGTTCTATTGAAAGATACAAATTAGAGATTCAGTTTATAATAAAACACATTATTGCATAACATACATAAAATGAACAATAACATGCAAAAAGTAATCTTATACTCTGACAAAAGTATTTAAGAACATACATAAGAACATACATAAGAAAGTTTACAAACAACAGGAGGCCATTCGGCCCATCTTGATCACTTGGTTGTTAGTAGCTTATTGATCCCAGAATCTCATCAAGCAGCTTCTTGAAGGATCCCAGGGTGTCATCTTCAACAACATTACTGGGGAGTTGGTTCCAGACCCTCACAATTCTCTGTGTGAAAAAGTGCCTCCTATTTTCTTTTCTGAAAGCCCCTTTATCTAATCTCCATTTGTGACCCCTGGTCCTTGTTTCTTTTTTCAGGTCAAAAAAGTCCCCTGGGTCGACATTGTCAATACCTTTTAGAAATTTGAATGCTTGGATCAGATCACTGCGTAGTTTTCTTTGTTCAAGACTGAATAGATTCAATTATTTTAGCCTGTCTGCATACAACATGCCTTTTAAACCCGGGATAATTCTGGTCGCTCTTCTTTGCACTCTTTCTACAGCAGCAATATCCTTTTTGTAACGAGGTGACCAGAATTGAACACAATATTCTAGATGAGGTCTTACTAATGCATTGTAAAGTTTTAAAATTACTTCCCTTGATTTAAATTCAACACTTTTCACAATATATCCGAGTATCTTGTTGGCCTTTTTTATAGCTTCCCCACCTTGTCTAGATGAAGACATTTCTGAGTCAACATAAACTCCTAGGTCTTTTTCATAGATTCCTTTTTCAATTTATGCTACTGCGAGATGACCAAGCTGTGACAGGCTTTGCCTGTAAAATGTCCCGATTCTGCAAGACAGGTAAGTTGGGTTTGGGCTCCCTCTAGAGGAGCGCACCAGGAACACAGGTGAGTAAAGGTTAGGGCTCCCTCTGGTGGAGTGAGCCAGGAGCACAGGTGAGTAGAGGTGAGGCTCCCTCTGGTGGAGTGTACCAGGAACACAGGCAAGTAGAGGTGAGGCTCCCTCTGGTGGAGTGAGCCAGGAACACAGGCAAGTAGAAGTTGGAAGTCCCTCTGGACCAGGAACACAGGTAAGTAGCGATTGGGCTCCCTCTGGTAGAGTGAGCTGGGAACACAGGTAAGCAGAGGTTGGCGTTCTCTGGTGAAGTTAGCCATGAACACAGGTGAGTGGTGGTCGAGCTCCCTCGAATGAGTATTTCCTGGAACACAGAGAACAGCGGAACCCTCTGGAGGAGTGTGCACGGAAGACAGCAAAGGAAAATCCAAGAGATGGAGAAGTGTTCATACTACAGCCAGGTTCCAGAACAAACATGGATGAAAACTGAACTCCCCTCAACAGGAATGATGTGACACTTGTACTCCCACTAATGTGACTGTTTTAAAAGTGCCACGTGTTCAAACAGTAATAAACAATGTCCCAATACCACGGTCTTGTTTTGTAGTTTTCTTGAACCATAAACACTTCTCGCTGATATGCGGATCGCTGCTCCTGCAGCTGGTAATCAAACAGTGTTTTAACCAGTCCCGGTCAAATAAATAACACACACTTGGTTTGTCGATCGCTGCTCCTGCAGCTGGTAACCAAACAGTGTTTTAACCAGTCCTGGTCATATAAACAACACACTTGGTCTATATATCGCTGTTCCTACAGCTGATAACCAAACAGTATTATACACCGTGACTGCGCCACACAGGTACACCGGCTAACCCCGTGGGTCTCCTAATAGCAACAGTGTAGACAGCGGTAAACACAGTAATTCAATTAATTCGCCACTGCGAAACAAAACCAAAACAAATCAAAATAAAAGTCTGCCTCACCAAGAGGTAAAACGCGCTATACTAGACTTTCACAAAATAGCTACGACTGGAATGTAAAGCACTTACTATTGCTTTCCCAAGACACAGGAATAATCTCCAAGGCTAGCGCAGGCAGGACAATCGGGCAGAGTTCCCCACAATCACTCAACCCCCAATTGTTCTGCTCTTCCTTTTAAACTGCATAACTCCGCCTTTTTAATTAACACTGAGGTTTCTGGGGTGTGTAGTTTTTTCCCCAGTGACGCCATTCCTTAAAGGCGTCACTGCTCCTTCTTCACAATATATACAGTGCCTTTCATAAGTATTCACCCCCCTTGGACTTTTTCACATTTTGTAGTGTTACAACCTGGAATTAAAATGGATGTAATTGGGATTTTTACCATTTGATTTACACAACATACCTAACACTTTGAAGGTGCAAAATATTTTTTATTGCGACACAAAAGTTAATTAAACAAAAAAAAGACATTTGTTGGTTGCATAAGTATTCACCCCCCTGAGTCAATACTTGGTAGAAGCACCTTTGGCAGCAATTACAGCTGTGAGTCTTTCTGGGTAAGTTTCTACCAGCTTTGCACATCTGGAATCCTGTAATTTTTCTTCTTGGCAAAATTGCTCAAGCTCTGTCAAGTTGGATGGGGACCGATGGTGAACAGCAATTTTCAAGTCTTGCCACAGATTCTCAATCGGATTGAGGTCTGGGCTTTGACTGGGCCATTCTAAGACATTCAGGTTCTTGTTTTTAAACCACTCCAGTGTAGCTTTGGCTGTGTGTTTAGGGTCATTGTCTTGCTGGAAGGTGAACCTCTGCCCCAGTCCCAGGTCTCTTGCAGACTGAAACAGGTTTTCCTCTAGAATTTCCCTGTATTTGGCTCCATCCATCTTGCCCTCAATCCTGACCAGTTTCCCAGTCCCTGCCGATGAAAAGCATCCCCATAACATGATGCTGCCACCACCATGCTTCACCGTGGGGATGGTGTTCTCAGGGTGATGAGCAGTGTTGGCTTTGCTCTACACATAGTGTTTTGCGCTAAGGCCAAAAAGTTTAATTTTGGTCTCATCAGACCAGAGAATCTTTTTCTATATGTTTGCTGTGTCTCCCACATGCCTTTTGGCAAAATCCAAACGGGATTTGATGTGTTTTTTTTTCAGCAATGGCTTTCTTCTCGCCACTCTTCCATAAAGCCCAGCTTTGTGGAGTGTCCTGGTTATAGTTGTCCCATGGACGGTTTCTCCCATCTCAGCTGTGGATCTCTCCAGCTGCTTCAGAGTTACCATTGGCCTCTTGGTTGCTTCTCTGACTAATGCCCTCCTTACCTGGTCACTGAGATTTGGTGGACGGCCTTCTCTAGGCCATATTCTTTCCATTTTTTAATAATGGATTTAACAGTGCTCCGGTGGATGTTCAAAGTTTGGGATATTTTTTTATAACCCAACCCTAATTGGTGCTTCTCCAGAACTTTATCCTGGACTTGTTTTGATAGCTCCTTGGTCTTCATGATGCTGTTTGTTTAGATATGCTCTCTAACAAACTCTGAGGCCTTCCAGAAACAGGTGTATTTAATCTGAGATCATGTGACACTTTAATTGCACACAGGTGGACTCCATTCAACTAATTATGTGACTTTTGAAGGCAATTGTTGCACCAGAGCTTATTTAGGGGTGTCACAGCAAAGGGGGTGAATACTTATGCAATCAAGACTTTTCAGTTTTTTATTTGTAAATAATTTTTAAAAATATGTAAATTTGTTCCCCCACTTTGACATTATGGACTATTTTGTGTAGATCAGTGACAAAAAATCCTAATTAAATCCATTTTAATTCCAGGTTGTAACACTACAAAATGTGGAAAAGTCCAAGGGGGGTGAATACTTATGCAAGGCACTGTATAGATAGATAGATAGATAGATAGATAGATAGATAGATAGATAGATAGATAGATAGATAGATAGATACTTTTTTTACTTTTTGAAAAAACTTTATTTAACAATTAAATAAAATACACAAAATCAATATTTATAAAACATATTATCACAAAATCAATTCAGATCCACCCAAGGTGAACAAAACAATACATAAAATATTATGGACACATAGAAATTCATATCACAGATACTCCTCCAGATCACCATCCTTAACAGCACACAACACACTGTCTACACACCAGACTTCCTCAAACATTGCTATATTATGCATTGCTTTATAAAAATTAAAATCCAGTCTAACCCGTGTTAATACAAGCATTCTAAAAATGACAAAAGGATCAGAATTTAAACCGTCATTCATTTTGTTTTTTCTGCTCTTTAAAATTGCTAATTTGGCCTGTCCAATAAAAAAATTCACCAGCTGGATTGAGTACTTTCTCTTTTTACAATACTTAACACCAAAAATAAAAAACACCTCAGAGAACACAAAACCCAATCCAGCAAGCAATTCCTTCAGAGCAGCAAACAGATGTTTTAATCTGGTGCAGAACACAAAACAATGGTAAACAGTTTCCCTTTGTGAGCAAAATGGACAGGAATCTTTCACCTCAGGGTTTATGATGCTCACAAAGGAGATAACGGCAATGATGGTATGTAAGATCCTCCACTGCAGATCCCCCGATCTTTTTGGCAGTGGTGGCTTATACAGGGTTCTCCAAGCTGGCACTATCTGTTCTGCCACCCCCAGCTTCTCTCTCCAGTGTGTGTCTGGTAGTGCCCTGAGCTGCTGCTGGTAACGGCCCTTTACACACACCCTATACAGCTGTTTCCCCTCTACTCTGCACAGAGGGAGGTCTCTCAGACCCTCTACAGTCAGTAAATAACCCTGCTCATCAGAAGCCTGACTGATTGCTGGGGACACTAACAGTGATGGAAAGGAGGAATCCGTGTGCGGAACTCTCTGTTCCCTAAACAGCTGGCTTAAGAGCTCCAGCCCCTCACCGGGGAGAGCAGCACGCACCTGGGCAAGGAAAAGCTCAGCAGTGCGGACAGACCGCATCCCCAGGGCAGACGCTAACCACTGAGGAGTCACCCAGCTGTAGGTGTTGAAATCTAAAAGGGCTTTAAGCTTTACAACACCTGCCTTCACTAACCTATGTATAAAAGTAGCAGACTGAACAATATCACACTTCAAGAAAGTATTATATATTAACGGCTCTTCTAGGAGCCAATCAAGGCTAATGTTTTCAGTCCCCCTCTGCTCAACACGCACCCACTGCCATGCCCTCAACAGGCTCCTATAATAATCTGGCAGTCGGTCCATCTCCTGTTTACCCATTTCTAACAAAAAAAGACTCCTATCCAGACCCAGCCTCCCCACCTGCTGCAGGAAGGCACAGGCAAACTGCCTCCACGGGAGGTCCTCCATGCAATACAGCAGCCTCTGCAGGGCCTGTAACCTAAAAGCCTCTGTCCTGCTAGAAAGGTCTATGAGTCCCTGCCCCCCCTCAGCCAGAGGCAGGTACAGCACACTCTGTCTGATCCAATGCACCCCATCCCAGAAAAACTCCAGCATCACAGCCTGAACCTGTTTCACTAATGACTGTGGGGGCTCCAAGCAGATGAACCTGTGCCACAAGCTAGAGGCCACCAAGTTATTAATAATAAGTACCCTACCTCTATAGGAGATCTGCGGAAGCAGCCATTTCCACCGCTGTAACCTGCCTTTCACCTTCTCCACCATCCCCTCCCAATTTCTCTGCACTGTGCTGTCATCCCCAAGATGGACACCCAGATAAAGGAGCCCACCCCTGCTTCACTGCAATCTGGCAGGTAAAAATGGAGGACGACAACCCTTCCAGTCACCCAGAAGCACTGCACTACTCTTATCCCAGTTTACTTTAGCAGATGACAGCTTCTCAAACAGTCTTTGACAGGTGCCTACACTGTCAACATCAGTTTGGTTGTTAACAAATATAGCAATGTCATCTGCATAAGCTGTTACCTTCACTGGTTTACCGGGACACTGAGGAATGGACAGTCCAGTCAATACCCTCCTCAGCTCATTTATAAAAGGCTCTATTGCTAAAGCGTAGAGCATACCAGACATGGAACACCCCTGTCTAATACCTCTCTGAACGGGGAAAGGGGCGCTTAAGCCACCATTGATTTTCAATAGACCAGAAACGTCACCATAGAGCAGCTGAACCTTCTCTAAGAAACCGGTCCCAAACCCAAAAGCTTTAAATGCCCTCCACAGGTAGAGGTGATCTACCCGGTCAAAAGCCTTTTCCTGATCCAACGACACTACACCTGCATTGAAACCAAAAAGCTTGGAGGCTGCCAGTATATCTCGGACTAAAAAGATATTATCGAAAATGGATCTGTCTGGAACGCAGTATGTTTGGTCTCCTTGCACCACCCGCCCTATCACAGTCCTGAGACGGTTTGCGAGGGCTCTGGAAAGGATTTTATAATCGGCACAGAGCAATGACACAGGTCTCCAGTTTTTAATATTACACAAATCTCCCTTTTTAGGGAGAAGAGTGATGACCGCTCTTCTGCAACTCTGAGGCAGAACTTTATCCTGCACACTCTCTCTGAAAACATCCAACAAGTCCTCTCCCAGCAGAGACCAGAACTTTTTATAAAACTCCACTGGGAGTTCATCAAGTCCAGGTGTCTTTCCATTGTTCAGCCCCTGCAGGGCATCAGAGAGTTCAGTCAGTGTCAGAGGACTTTCCAGCCCCTTGGCTTCCTCCTCAGGCAGCTGAGGGAGGTCCTGCAAGAAACGCTGTGATTCCCCAGTTTCCTCCACCGCCTCTGCTGTAAAAAGGTCCTTATAAAAACCCACAGCCAGCTTCCGGATCTCTGCGTGCTCCCTGAGTTCCTGCCCAGCCGCTGTCCTCAGGCAATGAATCACTTTTCTCTGTGCACTCTTTTTCTCCAGCCCAAAGAAATAGTGAGTGGGTGCATCCATCTCCACTAAGCTCTGGAAACGCGATCTCACCAGAGCCCCCTGCACCTTTACGTCCAGCAGATCCGCTAACCCCCTTTTTTTACATTTTAGGCCCTCAATCAGCCTTTCGTTTGGGCTGGACTCGAGAGCTCTCTGGAGCTGTAGGATGTCCTCCTCCAGCTCTCTCATGGTTTTATTTAAGCTCTTTGTGACGTTTCTAGTATACTGCTGACAAAAAGATCGAGTCTGCACCTTCCCTAGATCCCACCATTGCCGCAATGAGGAGAAGTCTCTTTTTTTAGATCTCCATCGCTCCCAAAAAAAATTAAAAACTTTCCTAAAATGCTCGTCATTAATCAAAGCAGTATTAAAATGCCAGTATGCACTTTGTATTCTCAGAGAGGGGAGCAACACGCTGGCAGAAACTAAACTGTGATCTGACAGGCTTGTGGGGCTGATAAAACAAGATTTAAAAATGTTTAAATTATGTTTAACAGTATAAAACCGGTCCAATCTAGCCATGGAAACATCAGTGCCATGTGTTTTGACCCATGTATATTGCCTATCCTTTGCATTAATGTTTCTCCACACATCAACTAGTTCCATATAGTTTTCAATTCTAACCAGCTCCCTAGCAGACTGAGGATGTGGCTCAATGTGATTCCAATCTAATCTACTATCAGCTGTGCAATTAAAATCCCCACCTAAAACTAACACCTCATCGGTTTTACATCCAACCAACATACCTTCAAGCCTCTGGAGGAAGCTTACCCTCTCCCTACCATCAGTAGGTGCATACACATTAACAAAAACAAAGACTCTGCCTTCAACAACCGCTTGGACTCTGAGTAACCGTCCTTGTATGACTTCACAGGCAACTACAGAGCTCGGTTTAAACCCCTCAGAAACAAAATGCTAACCCCAGCACTCACATTAGTTCCATTACTGAAAAAAAACTCCCCTTTCCAATCCTTTTCCCAATCAACCTGATTTCCCCCATCTATGTGAGTCTCCTGCAAAAACGTAACATGCAGATTTTTCTGCAAGATAAATTCAAACAATGTGGCTCTTTTACAAGCATTTCTACAGCCATTAATATTAAGGCACCCGATATTAAAGCTAGCCATTGAGTTTAAAAAGGAAACACATTGATATTCAGAAAAGAAAAACAAGCAGACAGTAAAGAGAAAGAGTATTAGGAGTGTACTGGCCATCAGGACTGACTGTGTTTAACATTGCCACGGAGTTTGCTCGATATGTATTTGAGGCGCACTAGCTCCTGAGTACTAAACGTTTCTTGAGCAGAAACGATTTGTTTTAAACTTCGTACTGAGCTCAGAAACAAATCAATATCGGGAAAAAAATCCTCAACATCAATTCCCCTTCGCCCTTTCATCTGCTCCAGGAAATCTTTGATGCTTTGAACACTGTACCCTCCCCGGGGTTTATACGCACCCAGCGATTGTGATGCTTGAGAGGAGTCAGTGAGACTGCCTTCATCCTCACTGTCTACAGCGGGATTGTCTGTCACTGTGCTGACAGCCTGCGCGCTGCACGTCTCTGCAGAGCTCCCAGGCTCCACACCAACACTGCTGCCGTCAGAAGAAACGCTGCGTTTTTTTGTGACAGCACTGCCCTCTGTTTTACTCACGCTTTTTTTTCCCGGCAATCTAAAAACCTCACTATCCTCAGCGAACTTTACCCCTTCTACCTGTATCTGAACATCACCCCACACACTAGCAACCGTCTCTGTGTCCATTTGCTCACTCTCTCCCTCCGTTCCGTGACTTTCTGTGCTCTCATTGTCTTTTGCTGTATCTTGTACTTTGGTTTGGCTTTCCGCCCCCAACACAGCATCACTGCCTGCCCCCTGGGGCTCAACTGCCCCCCCGTCACTAGCCTGCTCGCCCTCCGAGCTGCCCGCAGGTACTGATCCGCCGGCGAGCCCAGCACTGGCCGGTCCTGGCTTCTGCTTATCAGCAGTCTTGTCTCCCTTACTCCCATCCCACATCTGAAACACTTCATCGAGTCCGAGGTTGCATAAATGACATAATCACTGCCATCCACCTTAAATTTAAGCGTGATGTTAAGATCTTCATCGATGTTTTTTAGAATCATAAACAACTGCCTTCTGAATGACATAACATGTTTCAAATGTGGTGACTTGCAGCCTAAAGGGATTCTCTTCAGCCCAGACATGAGCTGCCCATATCTAGCCAGCTCCCTCTCTATCACTTCATTTTTCAGGAACGGGGGAACATTAGAAAGGGTGATTTTCCTAGCGGGGACAGCTAAAGGAATTACGTGGAGAAACGTATTATTGACAACAATCCCCTTTTCTACAACCATAGACACTAGCTCCACTGTACCTAAAAAAACCACGATCGCTCCGCTCATGCGAGAAGCCGATTTTACGTTTTCACAACCGACTACCTCCCCAGTAGCGAGCACATATTCCTCCAAAGGGATAAACCCCTCGGTGGAAACTTTAACTCCATGCCGGCGGGTTAACCTTTCAAACGAAAAGTTTGGCAGCGGCCTCCCTCCTGTACCGGCCATCCTGCCCGCTGTCACTGACAGAGCGTCAGCTCAGCACATAGAAATGTTCACCAGTACACTTTAAACAAGAAATGCAAAACAAACAAGAGGAAAAGAAAAAGACCAACAAACCTGCCAGCAGCGCTCATGCACACACCACCACTCCACACCGCTCTCACTCCGCCAGGCAAAACAAGTCGAGATAGATAGATAGATAGACAGATAGATAGATAGATATACAGTGCTGTGAAAAAGTATTTGCCCCCGTCTGATTTTCTGCATTTTTGTACATTTTTCACATTGTATTTGGTCAGATTTTTTTGTGGGTTGTAGTAGTATATAGAGGCAGTCTGAGAGAAAATGACACCAAAGTTTGGTGCTTCTTTCATTTATTTGGTGTGCAAGGTAATCAAACATGCAATCTTCAGGTGTGAAAAAGTTATTGCCCTCCTGAGTTAACTCAACCCAATTAAAGGGATAATTAGGGTTAGCTGTTTGAGTTCTTTGGTTGATAACCAGGCCTGATTTGGGCCAGCCCTGCCCAATATAAATCTGACTAACTTTGGCCCTTACCATCAGAGTGAAGTTGTCGGCACACAGGTTCTAGAGGCACATCATGCCACAAACAAAAGAAATTCCTGACAACCTCCGGAAAAAAGCTGTTGATGCCTATTAGTCTGGAAAGGGGTACAAAGCCATTTTTAGGGCTCTGGGGCTCCACCGAACCACAGTCAGAGCCATATTGTCCAAATGGAGAAAGTTTGGGACAGTAGTGAATCTTCCCAGGAGTGGCCGTCCTGACAAAATCTCTCCAAGAGCAAGGCATAAAATCATCCAGGAAGTCACAAAGAACCCTAGAACAATATCCATGGATCTGCAGGCCCCTCTCGCCTAGGCTAAGGTCAGTGTTCATGACTCCACCATCAGAAAGACACTGGGCAAAAATGGGATTCATGGCAGAGTAGCAAGGTGGAAACCATTGCTCTAAGAAGAACATGAATGCTCGTCTCAAGTTTGCCAAAAAGCACCTGGATGATCCTCAAGAGTTCTGGAACAATGTTCTATGGACAAATGAGTCAAAAGTGGAACTTTTTGGCCGACATGGGCCCCGTTATGTCTGGCGAAAACCAAACACTGCATTCCACAGTAAGAACCTCATACCAACGGTCAAGCATGGTGGTGGTAGTGTCATGGTTTGGGGATGCTTTGCTGCATCAGGACCTGGATGCCTTGCCATCATTGAAGGAACCATGAATTCTGCTCTGTATCAGAGAGTTCTACAGGAGAATGTCAGGCCATCCGTCCGTGAGCTGAAGCTGAAGCGCAGCTAGCTCATGCAGCAAGACAATGATCCAAAACACACAAGCAAGTCTACATCAGAATGGTTGAAGAACAAGAAATTTAAAGTTTTGGAATGGCCTAGTCAAAGTCCAGACCTAAACCCCATTGAGATGTTGTGGCAGGACCTGAAATGTGCAGTTCATGCTTGAAAACCCACGAATGCCACTGAGTTGAAGCAGTTCTGCATGGAGGAGTCGGCCAAAATTCCTCCACGGCACTGTGAGAGACTAATCAATAACTACAGGAAGCGTCTGGTTGCAGTTATTGCTGTTAAAGGTGACGTAACCAGTTATTGAATCTAAGGGGGTGATTACTTTTTCACACGGGGGCATTGGGTGTTGCATAACTTTCTGTAATAAATAAATGAAATATGTATCAAATTTTTGTGTTATTTGTTCACTCAGGGTATATATATATATATATATATATATATATATATATATATATATATATATATATATATATATATATATATATATATATATATATATGTTTTTTTAGATATAAGTGTATATAGGATATAAGGGAAAACCATAAATATATAGTAGATCAGTACAGCAATAAGTTGTTGAAACAATCCAATAAAAAGAAATCCTTATCATATTTACATTGTATCCAAATTAGAAGACTTGGGTATATTGTAGCGTTGCAATAGTGACCTCAAGTGTACAAAATTAACAGTGA
This sequence comes from Acipenser ruthenus, assembly GCF_902713425.1. Taxonomy (NCBI): domain Eukaryota; kingdom Metazoa; phylum Chordata; class Actinopteri; order Acipenseriformes; family Acipenseridae; genus Acipenser; species Acipenser ruthenus. The sequence goes on along the minus strand of NC_081189.1, from coordinate 106,098,173 downwards.
CTGCTGAGCAGAGCCTTAAAATGCACAAAATAGGTTTTTGTTGTTGCAGGTAAATAGACTTTTACTTATTAATGAATTAATTTAGTATCAAACATGTGTTGTTGCTGCAGATGTTTAATTTTCAAAGGTAACAACAATATATGTGCACACTACGTGTTCATTTACATGTGAAATGAAGACAATTTGGCTTTGTGTCTTACAGATCTAGCTGGCACTGTTTTGTAGGTCGGAGGCGGGGCGCAACCCGGTTGTTAGTTTTAATGTGAACAGCACGTGGCTATTGCAAGGCAGGCAGGACAGTTTTGTAGCAGGTGGAGCTGTCCAAATGCAGGATCTGTCAGGTGAACGGGAGGATATGCGTGATGAGTCGATATAAGGAACGCGCTTTAACGAAACAGACAGAAGTCTGCTTTGCAACGAAATTTGGCAAAACATAAACAAGGATGTTTAGTGTTTGTTAAATTCGTTATATTTTTTGTTTATCACTCGTGTCGCTTTGGTTGTAAAAACAAGTACAAGCAATTTAGCACTAAACTTCCTACTAAAACGTGCAGGTAGGAACACATTTGTTACATCATAATGTAGTGGGGATTTGATCGTTGACAATGACGATTAAGACGGTCATTTTCTGAATAGAATCGTTCTTTGACATATCATTCTACAAAGAAGAAAAATGTATATTGAATAATATAAACAAAATGGATTTACCATTAAATACCAGTGGAATCAACGCGTCTCTTCTCGTCTTACCGGATTCAACATCCTCGGGAGTCGGTCAGTATTCCATGCCTGCTATAGCGAGCCTGGCAGCATTAGTAAGTTTCCTCATTATATTTACCATTGTTGGGAACGTCTTTGTTGTAATCGCAGTACTCACAAGCAGGGCGCTCAGAGCTCCACAGAATCTTTTCCTGGTTTCTTTAGCCAGCGCAGACATCCTAGTCGCTACCCTTGTTATGCCATTTTCACTGGCTAATGAACTCATGGGCTACTGGTTTTTTGGAAGTGCGTGGTGCGATGTTTACTTAGCTTTGGATGTTTTGTTTTGCACTTCGTCAATAGTGCACCTGTGTGCAATAAGCTTAGATCGATACTGGTCGGTGACCCAAGCCATTGAATACAACCTCAAAAGGACCCCTAAAAGAGTGAAATGTATAATAGTAGTAGTATGGTTGATTTCTGCTGTAATATCCTTCCCACCTTTAATCTCTATGGACAGAGACCCTGAAGATGACGTTTACCCTCAGTGTAAACTGAATGACGAGACATGGTACATTCTGTCGTCTTGCATAGGTTCGTTTTTTGCTCCTTGTGTTATTATGATATTGGTGTACATAAGAATATACCAAGTAGCAAAACAAAGAACAAGGACTATATCTGAGAAAAAACAAGGGGCAGACAGCTCTTCTCAAACTGACAATGGACTGCGCAGAGGCGCCTCACTTCAAGCAAATGGGGAAAAAGAAAATGGACATTGCCCATCTCAGCCCAAGGAGACCAAACCCCAGGAGGTAGATGACATAGACTTAGAGGAGAGCAGCTCGTCCAATGGGAAAAGTAAAAGGGCTCAGGACACAAACTCCAAGAAGGACAGAAGAAGTGGCAGGAAAAACAGTTCTTTGTCCAAGCAATCTAGTCGCGTTTCTAGGTCTAGCAACAAGTCCATTGATTTGTTTTCTTCAAGGCGAAAAAGAAGCACAGTTTGCAGGAAGAAAATCTCCCAAGCCAGAGAAAAAAGATTCACATTCGTCCTGGCTGTTGTAATGGGCGTGTTTGTTGTCTGCTGGTTTCCGTTCTTTTTCAGTTACAGCTTGTATGGCATTTGCAGAGAAGCCTGTGAAGCGCCAGAAATTGTATTTAAGTTTTTCTTTTGGATCGGTTACTGTAATAGCTCTTTAAACCCGGTCATTTATACAATTTTTAACCAGGATTTCAGAAGAGCCTTTAAAAAAATACTCTGCAAGAGATGGAAAAAAACGTTTTAAACTGTCAGATGTACCGTAATAAACTGTGCCGTAAGCGTTGTATATATTCTAAATGAGAAGAATCTGTCACGTTCTGGATGTATTAAGGTGATTCATGACCTTGACAATCTATAGACTGATGAAGATATTTAAATATGTTCTATTTTAAGCACAGCCATGTTAAGAATGGTAAACCCGACAAATGTTTCTGTAAATATTGTCAAGTTGTAATTGCTGTAAATAACATGACTTGAAGATGGGATGCAACTGTATGCTTATTTACTATTTTATGCCATTCACTGTACATTTAGGCAGATACATGTGGTTATAACTATATGCATGCAGTATTTGAAGTTTCTTTTTCTGCAATGTCTCATCTTTAACAAGGCTGAAAGGTTTTAGTCTCATCTTATTAATAATATTCCATATTTGCTCTGAAAAACCTCTTCATTACATTTACAAGCATATACAACCCTCTCTCTTACAGGTACATTGCTGCCAAAGTTCAATGAGGTATTTTTTCCTAAAAAGGCTATAAATATTACTATAGATTGCCCAAATGACACAATTGTTTGTACTGCTTTTGGTTTTCTATACTTATCTTTGATTGGTTTTCTTTCAGTATTTATTGTTTATATTGCAGGCAAACTGAAACAACAAACAATGTGTCAGCACCATTTTGCATTTAGTTTTCTTAAGACATGTTTCACGAAGATGAAAAACTATGCAGTTAAGCTGTTATATAAAAGAGGGTTTATCCCACAGTAGGAAAAAAAATCTTTTTTTGGTCTTTGTTGATGGATTTGACAAAGCATGCATGTAATAACACTGTCAGTAAGGTGGTCATTATGTTACTAGGTGTTTACATAGATATATATGTATTCCTGTCCATTCTTTGATTATGGCACTAGGTGTTTACATTGATATAGATGTATTCATGTTCATTCTTTGATTGCCACTTCTAATTCTGTGAAGTTGGTGTGTAAATCTGTTTTTTCAAAATGTCCTAATAAAGTTATCACTGCCTACTGAGAGGTTACTAATAATCAGATTGCCTTATATTTTCAGGATGGAATTTGCATAAAAGGTGTTTTCAATTTATATAAAAATATTACAAAAAATACTGGTACAGTATGCACAAAAAAAATAAAAAAAAATACAAAGTGACCTACAGTACATCAAAATCCAGGCGTAGCTCTAAAATAATTACAGTTACCAGATGTGACGAATGTACCACATTTCTATTTAAATTTTTGTCAGTATTTTGGATCTAGAGCTTGTTTCAGACAGCCCAGAGTCCCTAGCTATTCAGACACCTATACTGAGGCATTCTAAAACCTGTTATTTCGTTTTGATTGGAATTATTTTTTTATCTCTTGTAAATTAACATTTTAACAGCACCCCCACCATTTATAAAGGATTATAAAGATTTTCTTTGGCATACAATTTGAATGTCATATTTATATATATATATATATATATATATATATATATATATATATATATATATATATATATATATATATATATATACAGTAAATGTTATTATTTGTTAGAATTAAACGAGTGTAGAATATTTAGGTTACTATTTTGATGTGTTATTTTATTTTGAATACAGCTAAAATAATGGTATTCTGTTGTGTACTGTGCAGCTAATGTGGTACTGTAGCATTAATTGGAAGACCAACACACACTGTGACGTTGCTACTCACTGCTTGAGTTACGCTGTGTTTTTGTTTGATTGGGTTTGGGTTAAGTGAATTTTCTGCATCACGATGGGGTCATTCTCAAGACAACCCCACCCGTAACACGAAAAGATTTCTGGGTTCTAAAAACGTGAATGAACCCCAACCCGACCCAATCTAGATGGGAGCGTATTTCGGGTTGGGATCCTAACATAAATACGTACAGTATGCAAGACTTGAGGCTCTAAATAGGGCACCAGATTGATTACTTGATTAATGAATGTTTAACTGAGGATTGAAAAATAAAAACTTCAGCAATCAGTAATCGATTGTTGCACCTCTACAAAGGTTAAGCAGCAAAGAATGGTAAAGCATGGTAGTAACTGTCGTAAACCATGGTACATTTTTAGTATAAGTAAATCATATGCTAAATTTCATATAGGAGGCCAACCCTGTATAACATCACTGTGTTTTTATTATTAATTGGTTGCCTGGGTATTGTCTTTTCTCGCCAGCATGTTGTCATTTAATAAATGCTACTTTCTTGCTTGCCACTTTCCCAATAATGCATACAGACAATTAGATAGTCTGCTACTGTGTGCTGTGGGGAGCTGTAATTTATTTTCCAGAACAGCCTGTCGCGATGGCTGCTTCAATAAAGGGGTATGCATCCAAAGAAAGCAGAGAATGAAACCTTGCATTATAGGGGAGGCAAGCACTGAGATCTGTGTTAAATGAGCAGAGAAAACAGCTGGTAGTGGGCGTCAGAATACAAATGCATTGCATTTAGAAAAACAAAGCAAAACACCAACTTGCACTGAATAAGACTTAGTTATTTTGGCATCTGCATGCTGTATATTTAATACAGTGTAGCAAACATGGAAACACTGTAATGTGAAATGCCTAACCCATACATTTTAACAATGATTGACTCTTTAATCCACAATACAATATTATAACAATATATAGAATTTCGTTTTGAATACACTGACATAACAGCGGTACCATACCAGCTGGTTTTACAAAGCACCTTATGCTTTATTGTATACCTAAACATTTTACAGCAATATTAAGGGATAAACCCCTGCCATTTAATTATTATAAATTATACAATTACTACGATTGGTAAAAATCAACATAAAAATCCAACCAGGACCACACTTTTCTTCGGCAACATCTTTCCATTTTTTAAACACAATGCACACTTCTCAGGTGTGCTGAGGATGTACTTGGTTTTGCCTTCATATTGTGTGGTAGGCAGTTTTTCCTAACCTGGGGATCAAGCCCCCCTTCAGGGCCCATGCCACACAATAGAGGGGCCTCGATAAATTTGCACAAGTTACCCTTCTTAATGTGTAGGTCTTATAATTAATGTCACACTTGGTTAGTGAATTTATACTACATTTTTAGATCATTTTAAAAAATATAAACCTGCCTCCTCTTTGTATTTGTAATTTACAGAACTTTAATAACACATGTTTACCAATCTTAGACATGGGGTTGGGGGTCCACAGTGGGTCCTTCAGTCAAAAAGGTTGTGAAATGCTTTCTATAAAGTACACCAACCTTCCCTGGAGCTACAAAATGGAATGCATCCTGGCAAGTCCACAGATTTGTTGCAGGTTTCCAGGCACAGACCTGTGTTATTCAAGCCATTTACTGCAAACAATTTGCCTTATCTGCTGTAGAGTAAAGATACATTTAAGGTTGGTTGTATAGTGATATACTGTATGTTAACAAACCTGCAAATTGGATGTTATCCAGAGTGTGTTATGATGTTAGCCAGCAGTGTGGAGTAGTGGTTAGGGCTCTGGACTCTTGACCGGAAGGTCGTGGGTTTGATCCCAGGTGAGGGACACTGCTGCTGTACTCTTGAGCAAGGTACTTTTGCTCCAGTAAAAATCCAATTGTATAAATGGGTAATTGTACGTAAAAATAATGTGTAAAAAAAAAAAAAAGTAATTGTATGTAAAAATAATGTGATATCTTGTAACAATTGTAAGTCACCTTTGATAAGGGCGTCTGCTAAGAAATAAAATAATAATATATGAAATTGCAGAACTAATCCATTATACTGTCAAGATTTACACTGTGTAATTAACTGAATGGCCCCTTTGTAGACTGCTGAGAGCGCTTTCTAGGTCAAGGTAGAGACATAATGTAAATAAAGCTATAAATACAGGCTGTGTATTTTAAACGTATACATAGTGTATTATATAGCGATTCACCCCAAGTCAAGTCACTAACAGGAATACTAAAACAAAATCATGGGAGTTTAACTAATACAAGGCAAACTTCGAATCCTGGGGACTTTTTGCAGCTATTGTATTCTATCTGTGTGAATGGAAAATGTTTTTTCTCTGCAAAATGAATCTACAGGAGAGGTTGCCATCACTGTGGATCAGCGCGTTTTAGAAAAATCACCAGAGGGAAAAGCAAAACTATCTAATGAACAATCAATGTAGATGAGTTAACACTTGTGTAGAAATATTGTTGTCCTGGGTGCCTGCTTTTTCAAATCTGGGAGTGTATGTGATGAAAGTGATTGCCAGCATTTAGTTTTTTTTTCAACTGTAGCTGGTCTTGAGAAATACAAAAGGAAAACCAGGTAAAAACATATCAAAGCATTTTAAGTATGGTAGTGCTTGAGAACATGCTTTATTTAAGCATGGTAAATTAAAAAAAAATACTGTGTGCTTTTACAATAGAAAACTTTGTATATGGGTAAATAGTATATGTTGTCCCATAATAATAACTATATACAGTTTTCTTTTCTGAATAGAGAGACAGAACTATGGGCGTTGCTTCTCTACTTAGTACATTTATGAACCGAGAAGGATAGGTTTCATTTATCATTCTGTTAGTTACCAGAATGAATGCCAGATGTCTGTGACTGCTCTAATGTAGTTGTGTCCTTGAAACATGGGATCCTTCAATAAAAATGTCAAGGCAGGGTACTAATGTAAAATGGAAACAAGGAATTAAATTTATAACATAAAAAAGCTTTGTAATTCTTTCAACTGATACCTTCGGTGTGGTTTATAAAATAGATATTGTAAAACAGATATAACATATATAGTAACAGATATGTTTTAAAATAAAAATACATGTTTGCTAAAAACATGTGTTTCTTTCAAAATTGCACATTTGAGACCTACATAAGAACATAAGAAAGTTTACAAACAAGAGGCCATTAGGCCCATCTTGCTTGTTTGGTTGTTAGTAGCTTATTGATCCCAGAATCTCATCAAGCAGCTTCTTGAAGGATCCCAGGGTGTCAGCTTCAACAACATTACTGGGGAGTTGGTTCCAGACCCTCAACATAACCAAGGCAGACACATTGTTTGGAACCTTTTTACATGTGCCGCAGGCATGTGTTTGTCCCCCAGATAATTCCATTCCAAATTCAGGTAACGTGTTATAATTGAATCTGTCACTGCAAGTACTATATAAAAACATGTTTGTGTGTGTGTGTGTGTGTGTGTGTGTGTGTGTGTGTGTGTGTGTGTGTGTGTGTTTTGTCTTGTAGTGGCTTAAGTGATCTGAAGTTATATTTGTCAAAGCATCAAATCCCTCTGAGTCATACATCAAGCAGTTAATTCCACTTATCAAACAGCTGCACTGGTGACTTGTGTTGTCCATTTACCATTTCCCATTAAGCCAGTTACAATTGTGGGGTCTAATGACATTCATAGTATCTATATGGTAAAAGGATGTGAGCTGGGAATATTTTTTTTACCTGCTTTTGAGCTTGGCGAGACACCAGGATCAATGTTCTTGTAGCACTGTGCCCCATACCAACACATGCTGGGGCATTTATTGAGTCTGATGGAAACATGCCCCTGCTGAAAAACTGTTTACTACACCATGTACTACACCAGTGCTGTACCTGTCAAGACAGACGCATTTATAGATTTGTATACATAAGATGTTGTATGCTGAGATTTCACCTCACTAAACAAAACTTGTATTATTATAACAAGCCCAAAACACCCACAGTCAGCACAGAAGCATTATAAATTAAATCAACTGTAGCACTGTAAAACCTTCTGGATGCATTTCTGGCAGAAATCTCTGTTGGATTCAGCTGTTACAGGCATGAGACAGCTTGACATAGCTGACTGATCGCAGTATGCATTCAGTTTAAGGGAATAAATAAAAAGGGAACCAATCTACTCAGAAAAAGTATACTTGAGGAGGTTCAAAAGCATTTAAAATAGAAAGGAAGGGGGAGAAATCAACAAAAAAACAGAAGGGAGACTACATCAAAACAAGGGCAACAACTCATATAAGATAGCCATTAAATGTATTTATCGAAATGCTAGAAGTCTCAAAAACAAAATGTTAGAACTTGAAGCTACAGCACTAATAAGTAACTACATGTGATAGGTGTTACAGAAACTATCCAAGAGTGATGGAGACGATTATGATATTAGTGGGTATACACTGTATAGGAAAGACAGGCAGGACAGAAAAGGCATAGGGGTAGAGCTATACATCAAAAATAGAAGCCCAGGTGTTAAATCTGGAAGAAAAAAACAACGCAGAATCAATATGTGTCACAACAACGGACAATATTTCAAAGGGCATAATAATAAGGGCATGCTATAGACTGCCAAATTCAGATACCGAGCAAAATAATCTGTTATACAATGACATTAGAAATGGGTGTAGCAAAGGAGAAGTTATACTAATGGGGGATTTCAACTTCCCCCATATAAAATGGGAAAACCCGATGGGGAGCACAACAGCTGAAATTGAAATGGTAGAAATGACAAATGACTGCTTCCTAATGCAATTTGTCAATGCGCCGACTAGAGGCATGCCTTGATTTAGTCTTTTCAAATAACGAAGACAGGGGTTTGCTTGTTTTGGGCTTATTTTGAAAGGCAGTGCCGCTTTTTTTTTCTCGTGAGACTTGGCAACACTGGTAACCTTCCCCGTCTCTCACAGGCAGCAACTGATTCCACTTCATTTTGTTGTTGACAAGAGTTTGTGCAGGATACAGCAGGCAGTGACAATTTTGGGAACTAACTAATGCTGCACTTCAGTCCATTTCATCAGTATCCGCCACCTCCCTTTCAAGTGCCCACTACCCGTATTTGCCCAAGCGAGGTGTTGAATGCTTCCTCAGCAGCTGTCAGCCGTCCGGACGAGTAGGGTTTCTAAGCCAGGGTAGTATACAGAGCATCACCTGATCCCCTATATGCTGTATTGCCTGAATGAAAGGGATATAAATTATATATATATATATATATATATATATATATATATATATATATATATATATATATATATATATATATATATATATATATATATTGTGATGGATTGCATTCCAGTCACAGATCTTTTCTCCTTTAAACACAGACTTGACAGCCAGAATGCGGTGAAAAAACCATAGCATGTGTTTATTATTTACAATACACAAAATAAAACAAAACAAAACAAAAGCCTAACCCGTTCTCAGGCCCTATCTAAACAGGTGTTGATATTATCTGAATACGAGGCAGGCTAAGCCTGTTACCTTGTCGTCAAAACCAAATCACAATCCAAAAGTCGAAATCCAAATACCTGTTTCAGTGTTCGTTTACCAGTAACCCAAATAACAAATCATTTTCTTCCACTCGCTCTCCAATCACCAACCAAACTCCTCATGTTCTCCCTCGTCCAACACTCACAGAGTTTTTTAAATGCCAACCAATTACATCGTTGAAGACAATTAACAAAACATTAAATTGAATTATTAATTAATTTGGACTGGAGCCAAACCTGACTCCCGTAGCTTCCACATGGTCCTAATGCCGCCATGTATTGTCTCTGCACAACAAGAAGTGTTTACCCACCAGTTTGTTTACATTGTTTTCTCAATTTTACTGACCAATCCCTTACACAATATATATATATATATATATATATATATATATATATATATATATATATATATATATATACAGACGTGCTCAAATTTGTTGGTACCCTTACAGCTCATTGAAATAATGCTTCATTCCTCCTGAAAAGTGATGAAATTAAAAGCTATTTTATCATGTATACTTGCATGCCTTTGGTATGTCATAGAATGAAGCAAAGAAGCTGTGAAAAGAGATGAATTATTGCTTATTCTACAAAGATATTCTAAAATGGCCTGGACACATTTGTTGGTACCCCTTAGAAAAGATAATAAATAATTGGATTATAGCGATATTTCAAACAAATTAGTTTCTTTAATTAGTATCACACATGTCTCCAATCTTGTAATCAGTCATTCAGCCTATTTAAATGGAGAAAAGTAGTCACTGTGCTGTTTGGTACCATTGTGTGCACCACACTGAACATGGACCAGAGAAAGCAAAGGAGAGAGTTGTCTGAGGAGATCAGAAAGGAAATAATAGATGAGCATGGTAAAGGTAAAGGCTACAAGACCATCTCCAAGCAGCTTGATGTTCCTGTGACAACAGTTGCAAATATTATTAAGAAGTTTAAGGTCCATGGAACTGTAGCCAACCTCCCTGGGCGCGACCGCAAGAGGAAAATCGACCCCAGAGTGAACAGAAGGATAGTGCGAATGGTAGAAAAAGAACCAAGGATAACTGCTAAAGAGATACAAGCTGAACTCCAAGGTGAAGGTACGTCAGTTTCTGATCGCACCATCCTTCGCTTTTTGAGCGAAAGTGGGCTCCATGGAAGAAGACCCAGGAGGACTCCAGTTTTGAAAGAAAAACATAAAAAAGCCAGACTGGAATTTGCTAAAATGCATATTGACAAGCCACAATCCTTCTGGGAGAATGTCCTTTGGACAGATGAGTCAAAACTGGAGCTTTTTGGCAAGTCACATCAGCTCTATGTTCACAGATGAAAAAATGAAGCTTTCAAAGAAAAGAACACCATACCTACAATGAAACATGGAGGAGGCTCGGTTATGTTTTGGAGCTGCTTTGCTGCGCCTGGCACAGGGTGCCTTGAATCTGTGCAGGGCACAATGAAATCTCAAGACTATCAAGGCATTCTGGAGCGAAATGTACTGCCCAGTGTCAGAAAGCTCTGTCTCAGTCGCAGGTCATGGCTCCTCCAATAGGATAATGACCCAAAACACACAGCTAAAAGCACCCAAGAATGGATAAGAACAAAACATTGGACTATTCTGAAGTGGCCTTCTATGAGTCCCGATCTGAATCCTATCGAACATCTATGGAAAGAGCTGAAACTTGCAGTCTGGAGAAGGCACCCATCAAACCTGAGACAGCTGGAGCAGTTTGCTCAGGAAGAGTGGGCCAAACTACCTGTTAACAGGTGCAGAAGTCTCATTGAGAGCTACAGAAAACGTTTGATTGCAGTGATTGCCTCTAAAGGTTGTGCAACAAAATATTAGGTTAGCGGTCCCATCATTTTTGTCCATGCCATTTTCATTTGTTTTCTTATTTACAATATTATGTTGAATAAAAAATCAAAAGCAAAGTCTGATTTCTATTAAATATGGAATAAACAATGGCGGATGCCAATTACTTTTGTCAGTTTCAAGTTATTTCAGAGAAAATTGTGCATTCTTCGTTTTTTGTGGAGGGGTACCAACAAATTTGAGCACGTCTGTATATATATATATCTACATAAACGTCTCCGTCGGTTTCAGGTACGGTGATCTGCAATACCTGTTCAATTTTAAACCTGGGGTTCATTTTTTGTTGAAACAGTATCACCACTAATGACATGACACCCCACTAATGTCATTTGAAAAACAATTTGGGCAGGAGCAGTAAAACACATTATTAACCAACCAGGCATGAGGTATTTAGCTTTATTACAGCAGCTTAGATTCACTCATGTACCAGTCCTCTGCGCATGGAAACCACATTTTCACAAAATGTCACTAGTAATCTTCAAAAACAGCACAAGTACTTTACGCATATGATGTCAGGTGAAAAGACCGGTTTACTCAAGTAAAAAAAAATGAGTGAACAGAAACCCAAAAAGACATTTTCTTGTGTAAATGTCTCGAGTTAAAAAAAAAAAAAACTTGCATGGAAACCCCATGATTGATTGAAGCTTCCCCTCCAGACTACTTCTTTATCCAGAAGGCTCATACCCATGGGAGAGGAGGTGGGCTTGCTGAAATTTATAACTCTAATCTTAATATTAAACAAGGAACAATGGACGATTATTCATCGTTTGAACTATTATCATTAATTTAGCATAATGAAGTATCTGTGTACATTGGTATTGTATATCATGCACCAAAGCCACATGCTTCATTTTTATCTGAATTTGGTAATTTTCTATCTTTCCTATCTTCCAACTATGATAAAATTCTTCTGTTGGGTGATTTTAACATTCATGTAGATATCGAATCAGTCAAGTACTCAACACATCTTTTGAATTTACTTGAATGTCCAGCATATTACAGGTCCTACTCATAATCATGGATACATGTTAGATTTAGTAATTTCTCACGGCCTAAATGCTATGGACTTTATAATTACTGAGCTTACCATTTCAGATCATTTTGCTGTTATTTTTTAGGTTAATGTGCCAACACTTATAAATAAAGTGACACACACTTTTACAACTTAACCCTTCAAGTACTTTAAAGTTTTCGAGGCACTTGGCTCTTTCTATCTAGTACCCTTGATGCTATTGCTCCAGCTAAGGTTCGAAATGTTTTGCTAAAAAAATACTTGCCATGGTTTAATGATGCCACTCAAAGACTTAAACGGGATGGTCGAAAATTAGAATGTAAATGGAGAGGTACTAAGCTACATGTGCATTATCTTGTATGGAAGGACCATCAAGTAAAGTATAGAGAGACATACTACTCAAACTTAATTAAAACTAACAAAGATAATCCTAGATATCTTTTTTTTCTATTTTGAATAAACTAGTTAATCCTCTGTGTAATCCTTCTGCTGCCACAGTCTCTTGCAATGACTTCATTGACTATTTCCATAGTAAAATTATAAACATCAGAAATTTCACAAGATGTCTTTGGTGATGAAAGACTTAACCCCAGTAGAACCTACCAGACCAATTCTGGTTATTTTTGATTCCTTCTCTCTGGTGACCTTAATAGGTTTGTATGCATATTAAACCTGCTACCTGTATTATTGATCCTATTCCAACTAAATTATTGAAATAACTATTTAGTTATTTTAATAACTATATTCTTAATGTTATTAATGGTTCACTTTCTTCTGGGCTAGTTCCATCGGCTCTTAAGGTTGCTGTCATAAAGCCAATGATCAAGAAACATAACTTGGATCCAACAATTCTACATAATTATAGGCCTATTTCAAATCTTCCTTTTCTTGCAAAGATATTAGAAAGGGTAGTTGCAAATTAACTGCATCAATTTTTGACACAAAACAACATCTATGAAAAATGTCAGTCTGGTTTTCGCCATGCACATAATACTGAGACAGCTCTTAGAGTATTAAATGATCTATTAATTGGCACTGACTCTGGTTATTTATCAGTTTTAATTTTATTAGATCTAAGTGCTGCTTTTGATACTGTTTATCACTCTATTTTAATCAATCACCTGCAAAATGTTTGGGTTTATCTGGAGTTGTTTTATCCTGGTTCAAGTCTTATCTTTCTGATAGGTCTCAATTTGTTTTAATTGGGAATGAAAAATCTGCATTGTCTGAATTAGTTTGTACTGTTCCACAGGACTCTATTTTAGGTCCTTTATTCTTTTCCATTCATATGCTCCCTCTGGGTGATATTAGAAGCAAACATGGAGTAAATTTCCATTTTTATGCAGATGACACCCAGCTGTATTTGTCTCTAAAACCTGGTGGTGTCTCTTTTGGGACCAATATAGTATCTTGACTTACTGACATTAAGGACTGGATGTCTCAAAATTTCTTAATGTTGAGTGCAGAAAAAGCTGAGGTTTTGTTAGTGGGGTCATCAAACCAGCTAGATAAGCCTGAATCATTTGGCCTTGATTTCAGCAACCTTCTGAACCTGTACTAGAAATGAGAAATTTAAGTGTGATCTTCGACCCTACTCTTTTATTTGAGAAACATATAAAAAAGATTACAAAATTGTCTTTTTATCATTTGAGAAATATTGCAAAACTTAGACCTATAATCTCTACATCTGACACTGAAAGACTAGTACGTGCCTTTGTATCCTCCAGAATTTATGATTATAATGTGTTATTTTCTGGCATCCAAAAATGTTTATTGTTTATTTGTTTTGTTTTTCTAAATTTGACTATTTTTGTCCAATATAGTCCTTTGAGATACACCTGTATGAATGGTGCTATATAAATAAACTTTGATTTGATTTGATTTGATTTGAAGTGTTAAGGGACTAGGAGCTCTTAAAATAAACAAATCCCCTGGGCTGGATGACATCCTCCCAATAGTACTCAAGGAAATGAAAGAAGTTATCTATAAATTGCTAACTAAGATCATGCAACAGTCTCTTGACACAGGGGTTGTACCGACAGACTGGAAAATTGCAAACGTAATACCGATCCACAAAAAGGGCGACAAAACCGAACCAGGTAACTACAGACCAATAAGCCAGACTTCCATTATATGTAAACTTATGGAAACTATAATAAGATCCAAAATGGAAAATTACCAATATGGTAACAGTATCCTGGGAGACAGTCAGCATGGTTTTAAGAAAGGGAGATCGTGTCTAACTAACCTGCTTGATTTTTTTGAGGATGCAACATCGACAAAGGATATGTGCAAAGCATACAACATGATTTATTTAGATTTCCAGCATGCTTTTGTCAAAGTCCCACATAAAAGATTCAGCAAGGTTTTTTTTAAAGGACTTAGTGTTTTAATGTTATACAACAAAAACATAAAACGTGTTTTACTGTCAATTGCTTTTAGATTATAAAAGGTCTATATAAATTAAATATTTAATCTTTTTTTCTAGTGACTGCTGTTGAAGTTTTGGGGTGCTTCCAAACAGGATTATACAACATGCTACCCACTGGGGGGCTCATGTAACACCTTGAGTATTTAATTTATTTGCATCACGACAGAACCTTTTGAAAATTGATATTTGTATTTCTCTTTGTATTCCAGATATTGTTGTTCACGCCAACGAACAGGGTAATTAACAGAAATCATACTTGCGTGGGAGTTTCTTTGCTCTTGTACAGATATTGAAGATCCTGGCTGATGAGAAGTTTGCTGATTTAGTTTGGGCTTGGTGCCAACTTTTGTTTTGTTCAAACTGTCGGAATCATCATTCGGTGATTGCTCAGTCTTAAGGTCCATTCACACCAAGCGTGCCACGTCAAAGCATCAACGTCCAGCATAACATTCTTTTAGAATACTGTACGTCTTACAGAGGCTTTCACACTGCCGGCGAAGCATAAAACAGACGGCATCTGAAATCCTATTTTTCTGTGCGAGTCCGGCGTAAATGTACTTATTTAACCAATATACAGTATATATATATATATATATATATATATATATATATATATATATATATATATATATATTAGAGGTCGGCATGGGTACCCAAAAACACACGTACCCATCAGATTTTTAATAACCCAACTCTACCCAGGTCTGTTTTTACTACCCAGGTTACGATTTATTAATTTCAGAATTTAAAGAAAATGTAGAAAATATGACAATACAGCTCTAAGAAATAAATAATAAGAGTGGGTTTTTTGCATTAAGCTTTTTCTTAACTGACAGGATATCTATGTTTTACAGAAAACAATAACACACAGCAAGCAGCAAGTAAACCTCAATGATAATAACTGTGGCGACTATTCCTCTCAGGAACTAAATCGGAAAGAAAACAACATAACAACATCCTGTTGGTTTATGTCAGTGTGACAGAGAGTGAAGGAATTCGAGCTGTAAATCTCCCTCCCGAACAGAAAGGGTGCTGTGTAAGGTTGGTGGTATGCTTCCTCCTAGATGGACAGCCTCGACGGTAGGCGGAAACCGGAAGGTGACCATATTAGAGGGAGCACGTAGCTGCACATACGTGGAAGGATTCCCATGCAATCAGCTACAGGGAAGAGAATGCTTGGAGAAACCATGGTGATGGGTTGATTGCAGGTAGAAGTTTTTTGGTAAAAATGGGAAGCAGTTACATCAGTACCAGGCCCCCTTACGCTGAGACGCAATGCACAGCTGGAGCTTTTGCATGTTTGTTTTTGTTTTGTGTTTGTTTTGTCATAGAGGAGGACTGAGAGGATCGGGAGCTGCCACTACAGAGCCAGCATGTACCCCTGATCACCACCCCAATGCACAACACAGCATGGACATGACCACCATTTTCCCTGGGAACAAGGAGCACATTTTCATGCATGGAGGACTGTGGTTTAGGAGTGTTATTGCAACCCACTGTATAATTTCCCCTATACCATTGTTGGTATAGGGGCGATTAAATTATTATTTTGTGACAATTATTAAAAATACAGACTTACACCACTCACATCCTGTCACACTTGTCAGAACAGGGGTTTAGGATGGATCCAGTCGTGTTGACAGTGATGATGGAGGGTCAGGTGCGGAGGCTTGAGGAGACCTTGGCAGCGGTGATGGTGAGGATGAACGGCATGTTTCTGCGGCCAACCAGAGGAGGGAACCGGTGGCCGAACCAGCAGTACCACTACCAGGAGGGGGTTTGTATTATTGATGTATGAGTTGGTGAGGTGAGCACCCACGCATTAGTGGACTCGGGTGCGGGCAAACCTTAATTGAGGAAGCTCTCTTGGTGGGGGTACCTTGGTGCTTACAGGGGTCGGTGGTCATCTCCTGTATCCATGGAGATAACAAGGATTACCTCATCACTAAATTAGATATGACGATTTGCTGTCATATCCTCCGCGTAATCATGGTTGTGGCTAAAAGGTTGCCATATCCAGTTATTTTAGGCTTGATATCCCGATATCCAGAAAGTTTGGGGCCGAGATGTTGACCTAGTGTGGGAACAGAAAAATGACCCCACGCTGGCTAATATCTGGGGGCAGGTTCGGTCTGTCCAGGGGAAGGAGCTTGAAGGCAGCCAACCGCTGACATATCCTCACCACATTGTAGTCAGGCATTTGCTATATAGGGTATCCCAAGCTACGAGCACCGGACAGACTGTAAAACAATTACAAGTTCCCCAGTCTTTTCGCAGTGAGATCTTTGGTTGGCTCTTGTTCGGGACATTTAGGTAGCGAAAAAACTCAGGAACGAATATTGGCATGAAAACATACACAACCTGAAAGTACTACCCAAATAGAGTGAAAAAAAGGTGAGACGTATTTTAATTTTTAAATGGAAATTGCCCCAATGTTAACCCTTCTCATTGTGGTGTACACTTATATAAAATGACAGTATTGTGACAACCCAGGGGTTTGCCAACATGTGACATCACGTAACTCTCCTCAAAAAAGTAAATTCACTGTGTATGGATTAGCCATTTCAGATCGATCTATGTATAGTGCCTATAAAAAGTCTACACCCTCTTTCAAAATTCACCTTTTGTTGCCTTATAGCCTGGAATTAAAGTGTGCATGTGACAACAATATCCCAAGCACTCCACAAATCTGGCCTGTATGGTAGGGTGGCAAGAAGGAAGTCATTACTCAAGAAAGCCCACCTTGAATCCCGTTTGAAGTATGCAAAAAACACTCAGGAGATTCTGTAGCCATGTGGCAAAATGTTTTGTGGTCTGACGAAACTAAAATTGAACTTTTTGGCCTAAATGCAAAGTGTTATGTTTAGCGCAAACCCAACACAGTGCACGACCCAAAGAACACTATCCCTACTGTGAAGCGTGGTGGTGGCAGCATCATGTTATGGGGATGTTTCTCATCGGCAGGGACTGGGGCACTTGTCAGGATAGAAGGGAAAATGAATGGAGCAAAGTACAGAGAAGTCCTTGAGAAAAACCTGCTGCCCTCTGCAAGAAAGCTGAAACTGGGACAGAAGTTCACCTTTCAGCATGACAACGACCCAAAGCACACAGCCAAAGCTACACTGGAGTGGCTAAGGAACAAAAAAATAAATGTCCTTGAGTGGCCCAGTCAGAGCCCCGACCTAAATCCAATCGAAAATTTGTGGCATGACTTGAAGATTGCTGTCCATCAATGCTCCCCAAGGAACTTGACAGAGCTTGAACAGTTTTGTAATGAAGAATGGTCAAATATTGCCAAATCTAGGTGTGCAAAGTTGGTAGAGGCGTATCCCAACAGACTCACAGCTGTAATTGCTGCCAAAGGTGCTTCCACCAAGTATTAACTCAGGGGGTGGAGACTTATCCAATTATGATCTTTCAGTTTTGTATTTTTAATATATAATTTTTTTCTCAATAAAAACTTTTTTCCCCTTAACAGTGTTGAGTATGGTGTGTAGATAAGTGGAAACAAATCCTCATTTAAGTGCATGAAACTCTGAGGCACTGACACAACAAAATGTGAAAAAAGTTCAAGGGGGTACAGACTTTCTATAGGCACTGTAACTATTCTATAGGCACTGTATCTATTCTATAGGCACTGTAACTATTCTATAGGCACTGTAACTATTCTATAGGCACTGTAACTATTCTTGAAACGCACTACAGTAATGGTCAAAAGTGTGTTTAATTATCAAATGTTTATTTTGGGATGGTCAGAAATGTAATAACTTGCTATCCAGATTGCAGGTCACCTCACCTAGGATTGGAGCACCGTTTTATTTTAATGTATTGATTATTCTCCTATATTAACCCCCAAATAGGGCTCTTCCTTGATGCCTTATGATATTGAAAACATTTCCTCTGGCCAAGTAACCTGACCTATGTTTGGTGCGTAACCTTTATTTCCTATCCTGCCTTGTAGCCAGTGCTACTCCCTCAGCATGCTACAGTAATATGATATCAATTGAAAAATTATGCACTGCACATTTTCAAAATTGTTTAATTACATGTTCAATATGCTGACTTTTTGGATAATTTATTTATTAATTTAAACAGAAGGCACTGCTGCTTTGACAAGAGAGGAATAGAACCTTGGAGAAACAATAATAAAATATGTACTAAAAAAAAAGTACTGCGGAGTCAATAGTGATTTTGTGAATATTACACTTTATTTAATTCATGCTTTTAAAAAGTGCCCATGTTTTGCAATAGATCCCAGTGTCCTGATATTTTAAAACTGGCCTTAATAAGATCATTATTTGTTTAAATATGTAAAAACTCTTTTTTTAAATAAAGGGAGGGCATACCTCTAAAACTTGCTGTAGTAATACCATTGATGCAGGACACTGGCTCATTAAATCTCTCTCAGTTTAAATGTCTGTGAGCTTCCTGTGAGCTTCCTGTGAGCTTCCTGTAGGCTCCCCCCTGCAAGCATCCCTCAAGGCTGCCATGGAGGGACCCCCCACTTGGGTTTGAGGGAGCTGTTGCTCTTCATCTTTGATCACATATATATATATATATATATATATATATATATATATATATATATATATATATATATATTTTCCTTTTTAGACTACATGATCATTTACCCCATGATCCCAATTTAGATGAATTGTGTGGGGGGATTGTGATGCTAAACCAGATTTAAAACCATGGCCCTTGCAGTTCAAGTATTGCATATTCCTAACATCTAAAATGAACAATTTCAATATAATGTGTCCTAAAGTACCTAAATATTTAGTTATACCAATTCAACTGCTGTTAAATACCTCAGAGGACTGGAGCTGACTACCCTTCTTTGGCACTTCTAACGCTGAAAGTTGTATTTTTAGTGGTATATGAAAAGGGACTTATTAAACAAGTTATTTTAAAAACACGCACATAGCTATAGCATTTCCCAACTTATGAAATGATGACATATCGCATTCATGAATCAATATGCATGTCCTTGGGCTATATCTTCTAATTCTCTCTGTGGTACTTCGGCACACACAATTAATTCAGCCCCTTGGTGCATAACTACAGGGGGTAAAGCTCTTTTGAGCAGATACATGGTTGGTTTGGTAGTGAAGACATTAGCAATTCTCTGCTGTGTTAACATACAGAGAGGTAATCAACTTGTTCAGCCATGCACCCACCCACTCTTTATTGTATCAGCTGGAACAAAGGTATTCTGCAATAAATGCTTATTCCCAATCAAACAAGTGCCAACTCAAATTTGAATTTGTTACTTAAAACTAGCATTTAACCCATTAAAGAATACCCACAGAGTTTACATGAAACACATTGGTTTACCTTCATTGTATGCCATGTGGTCCCAGTCACAATATATTTAGCTCAGCTCTGGGTGGCACCTGTTGAAGGTGTCTTTCTAATATGGTTGATGGCAAATTAAAAGGGTTAGCCATTGCTTTTCTTCCTCCATTTTACCCTTACTATTATTTTAACAGGTAATAAGAGTTATCTTTTAGAACCGAGGGAAGTACATTGACACAACAGCTATTAATGATATTACAAGAAATGTATATATAATATGTACACTAAAATGAACTAAAAGTTTGAGTAAAAAAAAAAAATCTAATTCCCTGCATTAAGCAGTGTTTAATACCTGCCCTACTGTTGTTTTGTTTCGGTTTTGTTCCTTTATTTCTCTACAGCCTTGTAACTGGACCTAGCCAATCAATGTTACTCTTCAAGGTAACCTTAAAGTAGCTGAGTCATACTGTGCTTTTGTATAAATACTGCACTGAAGTCAGAACACTTTGTCCTAAAATACATCAAAACCAGAAGAGGGACAAATCAGATTAAACCAAATGAGTACACCTAAATCTGTTATAGCCAGTGGGTAGGTGTTTTATGTGTTTTACAAAAATAAAGAAAAGAACAACATACACTGAAGTCATGGGTAAAATGTCTCAATCCATAGCTGGTACAAAAAATGAATAATAACTGAATAAACACAACAACTAAACAATGGGATTCAACGCAAAGTTGCCTCAAATGACATCTTGTTGGAGGTTGTCATCTTTCCCTGTTGTCCCATTTGGTAGTGCTTTGCATAATCTCATGTGCCAGTAACCTAGCAAGAGAAGGCAAAATGTATTTATTTATCCAATTATTTTACTCCCATGTTGCTCCTCAATGTAGAATGTATGTTCCCTCACTGTAGCAGCTCCCCACAGCCGCTAAAGAGAACTGAAGGTCAGTGGATGCCCTGGATCTCGACAGAGTATGTCAGTGAGATACCAGCCCCTGGAGGACAAAGGAAGTCTCCATTTGTCCATGTGTCCATTCAAGCTCACTGGACTGAAGAGGCTGCTGAAGCAGAAGCTCAAATAATTTTATCTCTCAACCCGCAGAAGCATCAAGGAAAAAACAAACTTCCCAGCCAAATTCTATACCTTATCACAGCCAAGACACAAACTCAGCTCCCCTGATTGCATCACTACACACAAAATAATTCATAACATAAAAACCTCTATGACATGTCACAACAGACGAAAAGATTGGCCAGTCATAATATTACCAGTAACTAATATGAGGTATGACAATGTATTAGCACTCCTTATGGAGAATATACCAGATATTAAACTATAATTCCATTGACCATAATAACCGTTTTTGGATCATTGCAATTGGTAGCAATCCATCCACAGATTAATCCAAAAGGTTTTGTGCCACTGATCAAGGACAGTGATGTATTATGAAACCTGTATAGAGTACTCTCATTTGGCTGCGCTCCAGGATTTACTGCTATAATCCATTCTGCAAAGAGTTTACTTTCATCTCTGGCAAATAGAAATGATTTGACTAAATCAGCAACAGAATCCATGGTGCATGCTACAAGTTTATATGCCTCTTCATCGACTTCAGAAGATGGTCCTTAATATAGCACCAAACACAGCACGAAAGTGGCATTTATATTACATCATGCCAATTCTGATTCCACTTTACTTTGAGATTGATTTTGAAAAAGGAGAACTGCAGTAAGTGTAAGTATTTTGCCACTTTTTCCAACATTTTAGTTTCAACTGCTCAGTATGTTCTGTATGTGAAGACTTTTTTTCTTTTCACCAACCTCTTTGACTTTAAAGTTTATATGGTTGTGTGGCAAAGTGGTTAATAGTGTGCAGGTGCAGGTGATCAATGAACATATTTGTGATACAAGTGCAGTGCTGTTCCGGGTTTGTTCTGGCCTCTGGCGACAGCTCCAGAACGTGTTAGCTGTCTAATGATAACAAGAAACAATTAGACAAAATAAACAAACACTCACGATACGGATACACAAAAAACAGGTCCTTCCGGGTTATTTTGCATCAACCAAAACGAAGGAACAGATTACGTCGCTTTGATCCCTACTTATACCGTCACTCATGACCCCTTGGTAAAGGATTGCAGCCGCTCCTCCAATCCGCGGCTACCACATAATTTCCCTTCCGGGTTGATGAGTTAGTGTACTGAAGCTCCACCCCTTTTCTAAATGACCGACTTCCTTTTAACCCTCTTAGTAGTGAGTTCTAAAATGCACTGCCAGTACTACGTTTTTTTTCTGTCTATAGCATGCGCCTGATTATTACGAGTACAGCGTACAAACAAGCTGAAAGCAATATGTTGTATGTAAGAGGCTGTGTGGTCCAGTGGTTAAAGAAAAGGGGTTTGTAACTAGGAGGTCCCTGGTTCAAATCCCACCTCAGCCACTGACTCATTGTGTGACCCTGCGCAAGTCACTTAACCTCCTTGTGCTCCGTCTTTCGGGTGAGACATAATTTTAAGTGACTCTGCAGCTGATGCATAGTTCACACACCCTAGTCTCTGTAAGTCGCCTTGGATAAACGCGTCTGCTAAATAAACAAATAATAATGTATGTAATGAACACTGATGAAATACAGACAAATAATTTTTACCGTAAATAAATAAAACAAATAAATATAATGTTTTATTTTGTCATAGGGAAATGTTTTGACTAAAAAATAACAGGTAGACAATAAACAATAAACAACGGGGTGGAACAGCCACAACAACACGTCCTAACAAAAAAAAAAGGCTGAACTAGAGAGAGAGAGAGAGAGAGAGAGAGAGAGAGAGAGAGAGAGAGAGAGAGAGAGAGAGAGAGAGAGAGAGAGAGAGACAGAGACAGACATGAATAAATCATATCCGGGTACACAGGTTGTGGGGGTGAAGGGAGTGAGTGTGTAATTATTCAGCGTATGATACTCCTTGAAGCATGGAGCAATGCACAGAGCTTGGTGCCGCCTCTTTGCTGTCGCTTCATGTTGATGGTAAATATTCTTCACTTACATCTTCACTGACACACTCGCTGACATCTGATTCAGTGGAAGAATTGTATATATTTGAATTTAAATCGGAATCTGAATTAAGTATAATACTTATTTCTCACTGAGCAATTTTCGCCAGTTTACAGACATCGTTGTCATTTTTGTGATGGTTTATTGTATGTAATTCAGTCAATATCTAGAAGAGGGCACAAGAGACCAATAAAAGGTGTTACAGAAACACGTGTTACAATATTATGTGATCAGGGGTTTTGTAGGCTCAGTAATTCAAGTTTAAAGTTGCTCTGGTGTGATGAGAGTGGGGGCCTGGCAGAGTCTTTGCTTAACAGTATCAAATGCCCCCTGACACTCTGCTGACCATTTAATCAAATTTGGTGCACTCTTTTTGATGAGGTCTACTAAAGGGTTAACCACTGTGGCATACTCGGGGATAAAGTGGCGGTAATAACCGGCTAATCCCAGTAGCAACCTCACCTGAGTCTTGGTTTTGGTGTTTCACCCTTCCATTCCCCATTAAAAATCCCAAATATTGAATCTCTGTTTTGGCAAACGCGCATTTTCCTAAGTTAGCTGGCTGTAAGCCTAGCCAAATGCTCTCACCAGATGGAGCTGTAAATAACTACGTCATCAATATACACTGCTGCATATTCATGATGTGGGCGTAAAACCTGGTCCATCAGTCTCTGAAAGGCAGTGGGCGCACCATGTAGCCCAAACGGCATGGTTTTGAAATGAAACAGCCATTCAGGGGTTGAAAATGCGGTTCTCTCTCTAGAACTGCCAGTATCCCTTTGTCAGGTCCAGAGTAGAGATAAACTTCGCCTTTCCCAGTCTATCTAGATGTTCGTCGACCTGAGGCATAGGGTACACATCGAACTTGGCAATAACATTTACCTTCCGGAAGTCTATACAGAAGCGGTTGGTGCCGTCTTTCTTGGCCACTATGACACTAGGACTGCACCACTCGCTCCTGGAAGGTTCAATCACCTGAAGTTCGAGCATGTCCCATACCTCTTTGCGAACGCCACTTCATCGACTTTCTGGGATCCGGTAAGGTCTCTCTCGTACTGTGACATCTGAGGGAGAGGTAATGTCATATTCAACCAAGTTAGTTCTGCCGGGCAAGTCAGAAAAAACATTGCTGAACTCCTCAATAAGCTTACGCAGCTCCTGTTGCTGATCTGGAACCAATTGTTCCCCCATCGAAATTATTTTAGTGCTAGGAGTCTCTGGACAGTGGCCTAAATCATCCTCTACATCACCTGGGGCTATAAATAAGGCCTCCCTTGCCTGCCAGGACTTTAATAAATGTACATGATAAATTTCACGTTCATTACTGCGATTGGGCTGTCTAATTTCATAATTCACCTTTCCTATAGCCCGAATCACTTCATATGGCCCCTGCCATTTAACACATAATTTCGATTCTGAGGTGGGAAGCAGCAGCATTACCTTGTCTCCTGGTCGAAAGGTTCGAATTAGTGCATTTTTATTGTAATGCTGCTGTTGCCGGTGCTAAGCCAAATTCGAGGTTGTCCTGGGCCAAACGACCGACCAAATCAAGGCGATCTCTTCCCTCTCTCAACAGATCGAGGATGCCATGAGGCTGTCGTACAAGAGCTCGAAGGGGGAGAAGCCTGTCGAACACTGCGGCACCTCTCTCACTGCAAAAAGGAGTCACTGCAAGAAGACTCACTGCAAGAAGAAGCGATGCCCAATGTTTTTGCTCAAAATGTCTCAGCATCTGTTTCAAGGTCTGATTAGACAGGTGTTAGACAGAAAGTTGGTTCCATGATCAGTCAAAATCTCCTTGGGGATCCCTCTAGCCATAATCTGCACTAGTTCTTTGGCAATTGCAGCTGCACTAGTGGACCTCAATGGATCTGCCTCCAGGTATCGCATTGCATAATTTCCCTTGTTTTGTCAGCTCCGAGGTGCCCCACAAAAGTCATGCGGATGTCATGCGCCAGCCTCTTGACCTCGGGCCGACAAAATGGGGAAACCAATAATTGTGTTACATGCTGTCATGTGCCCGCAGCTAGGTATACCCTATACATTAATTGACCATTGATACTGAAGTGCGGAAATACTAGCGCCCAAGCGCCGTCAACATCCTTACCTTCAATATTCCCGCACTATGTCTGCGCTTGAGTGCCACATGTCTGGTATATTGAGATGGGCAGGAGTATCTGCCCTAGATGGCCCAGTAACCTCACCCTTTTGGTCACACTGCGTTCCGACCCCCTTTGACTGCCTTTTGTCACCATTGGAGTATTCTTCCACCAAACCCCAGTCTTGTCTCACTAATGATCCCTCCTATTTTCGTATCCGTCTCTCTTTATTTGTTTTTCTTGGACGAAAACTGGGGGAAAACATTTCAGTTTGAAAGGGAAAAACTTCACCAATTATTTCCATTTCTTTTTTTCTGCCATTCTCAACCCAGAATTATTGCGTGTGGTAGCCTTTCAGCCACCCCAGCAACTAGGTGGCGTTCTATCGGTCTTGTCGATAAATCTACTTTTAGGGTGGGGTATGTCGCCGTATCTCCATGGACACCTGGCCTCGTGGCTGCCACAACACACTGCCCAAGACAGCTGCCTTAATTAAGGTCTGCTCACACCCGGTGTCCACTAATGTGTGAGTTTTCACCTTGCCTAAAACTGCATTAACAATACAGACCCCTCCTGACCATTTTCCCTGTGGTTACCTGTTTTAGATGCCCAATTGCACGTCGCCACGTCACACTCCATTGCCGATGGGCATGACCTGGCCTGGTGCCCCTGTTGGTTGCATCTAAAACAGATAGGGGAGAAGGAGGGAACACTGGTTATTTGTTTGTCCCGTTGCTGGTATGGCAACAGCAATAGGGTAGCAGCTTTACCCCTGCTGGGGGCCAACCTTGACCTCCATGAAGAGGAGGCAAGGTTGCCCATTGGGGCCAGAGACCCAGGAGGTCTCGGTCCCGGTGTTGTAGGTGGAGCAGAGAGAGGAGGTGGTGTACAGCTGCAACAGGTTGGTGTTGGCTGAGACCAGGGAGTCCTCAAAATCCTCAGCCAGTTTTATAGCTGCTTCCAGGGTGGCGGGGTAGTGGCGCCGTATCCACACCTGTGTTTCGGCGCTGACCACATGGCAGAATTGCTCCACTGCTATGGCTTCACCCCCATTTGGAGACCCGTTTTCTGGGCAGGGCTTAGCCAGTGCACCATGTGGTCACACAACTGCTGCGCAACCACCCTGGGGTGTGTATCTGGGGATCTTCGGTACTCCCGGAATCGTACCCTGTGCGTTTCCCCCGTGATGCTGAGCCGGCATAGGATGACTCACTTTACCAGGTCATAGTCGGCGGCTTCGGTGTCCATTATGGCATGGTACGCTGTCTGAGCACCCCTGATCAGGCAGGATCCCAACTGGCTCGCCCAGTACATTCTGGGCCATGAAGCGGTGGTAGCCAGCCACTCAAAAGTGACCAGGTAAGCCTCGGGGTCATCCTCCACCGTCATTTTCTGTGTCCTCGCCTTTGGGGCTATGTGACAGGCTGGCTCGCAGTGGTGAGGTGTGGTGACGTCACGGACCAGGAAGTAACTGAAACCAAAACAATGGATGGGCTGACGGCAAAACAAACAATAAACAATAAATGATGTTAAGTAATACAGTGGTGTGTATTACTTAATTTGTAATCCCTGGGTTTGTCCCAAAATAATAGTCCCATTTTTATTGTACACCCACACGAAACACAAAACACATACACAAGTCCTTTAGTGCGTGAATTAGTGCTCGTGGTGCAAATAAAGTTATTTGTGATACAAGTGCAGTGCCGTTCTGGGTTTGTGCTGGCCTCTGGCGACAGCTCCGGAATGTGTTAGCTGTCTAATGATAACAAGAAACAATTAGACAAAACAACCAAACACTCACGATACGGATACACAAAACACAGGTCCTTACGGGTTATTTTCCATCAACCAAACCACATAATTTCCCTTCCGGGTCGATGAGTTAGTGTACCGAAACTCCGCCCCTGTTCTTCCTTTTAACCCAAGGAACGAAGTGTCAGGGCAAGCAATCCAGGGTACTCTGTTCCTGTTACTTAGCGCCCTCACAGGTCGGGAGGGAGATTTACCACCAAGAATTATTGTCTTTCTGTCACAGGTTGTTAGAAACCTTTTTTTTTAAATCTGTAATTGAGAGTGTTATATTTTCTTTAGTACTTTAGTTTGGTCCCTGGTTTCTCTCCCAAGAAAGCTACCCATTTCCAAGCCTTTAGCTGTGTTCTTGTGGTAATTGTTTCTGCTTTTAAATCTGGTTAGGAGGACTTTTGTTTTGTTATGAAAGACAGACAAACACACTGTGACTTATTCTTTCAGAGAAGAAAATAAACATTAAGGCTACTGCAACAAACGTTCAAAGAGTTTGCTTCTTTCCCAAGCACGATGCAAGTCAGTAGATCAAATATCCTAGAATATAACTTGCCTAGAGGCATGCATTAGCAGAGTATGGGATGCAATGGCTAAGAGATAAAGTGCTATGTGCTCTTATTTAGAGACCTCCCGAACACAAGAGAGATTTATCCATTTACATTTATTGGATTTGCAACAAACACAATTGCTCAGTCTGTTACATTTGCATATTTGTCCAGGTCTTGACCATATCAGCAGAAACCCACTTGACTGACAGATGAGTGACCCTGTTTATTGCAATTAACAGCCTCCTCTGCTGCACTGTCTGCTGCTGCTTGTAAGACACACAGAGCTATTAAACACACAAAGACTTATTAGTTGTTAGGCCTTTTTTTTTTGGTGATAGTCAACGAAAGTGCTGTATCTTCCTGAGGTGCCATACCAGGATGCTCTTTGTTCTAAGCATATGTAAATTATAACATATATACTTTTAGTGTCCATCTTTAATATTTTGGATATATAATTAATTATTTTTATACAATGAAAACAGATGCAATAAATATATTGTAGTGAATTATGGCGGTGGAGGAAAGGAAGGAGGAGACAACGTGTAAAATGCACTTTTTTTCACAATATGCACAGTTCCAGACTCCCACAATTCTCTGTGTCGAAAAGTGCCTCCTATTTTCTGTTCTGAATGCCCCTTTATCTAATCTCCATTTGTGACCCCTGGTCCTTGTTTCTTTTTTCAGGTTAGAAAAGTCCCTTCGGTTGACATTGTCAATACCTTTTAGAATTTTAAATGCTTGAATCAGATCGCCGCGTAGTCTTCTTTGTTCAAGACTGAATAGATTCAATTACTTTAGCCTGTCTGCATATGATGCTGCCGCCACTCCACTACAAGATGTTAGTCTTAATAATGAAATTCTGCTGTCATGCTATCATAGCAACAGCTTGATAGCCCTCAAAGATAACTTAGTTACAGCAGGTGTGCTCATATATATGATTGCATCCATGTAACTGCTTACTACTGCAATTACTTATACTGTAGGTGAAAAGAATGTCATACTGTAACAGGGCGAGCAGCCCTGTACATTGTTTTGTTTATTTTTAGAACGGAGTCCCCTCCACCCATGTGCAGTGTATTTTGTGTTTGTTTATTATGATTATTATATTTATGTCGGTGAGCGCGTATGTTTTATTGTTTTGTTTAGTGACGGCGTAGCCCGTTGTTTATTTTATACTGTTTAGTAATGTGGATGGGAAGCCCCATCCACATGGTATTTAAAAAAACTCGTGCAGAAGGTGGCCATCTCCCAAATTAGGTGATTTAATTTGTTACTAATCGGGAGATGGTCACCTGTTATAAAAAGCCTGCAGCTCTCCAACTCGGGTGGGGTGTTGGAAGGAGAGGGCGAGGGCGAGGGCGAGGGCGAGGGCGAGGGCGAGGGCGGATTAAAACAAAACTAAAATTAAACTCCAGGAACAGTGAAGGCAATTGCTCAGCCTGACCTGGGTTTTGTTTATTACTTTTGTGTTCGAGATTTGTTTATGTTTAAACCTTTTATAGTGTTTTTTGTTTAAATATTTGTTTTATTTTTGGATTATTTAAATAAAACGGCGCCCGCGCCACTGCACCTTACCTTTTTGTTTTTTGTTGTGCCTTCTTCTGGTCTGACGTCACCGCTCGTCATCACTGTCACACATACACATTATTATTATTATTTATTTATTAGCAGACGCCCTTATCCAGGGCCACTTACAATCGTAAGCAAATACATTTCAAATATTACAGTACAGGTAATAATGCAATTTAAGAGCAAGATAAATACAATGACTTTGGTTCAAGCAAGTACAAGTGTGACAAAATACAATTCAATAATACAGCAGATAACAGTGTCAGTGATAGTTACATCAGGATATGATTAAATACAGAATACTACAGATTAAACACTTGGCAGTTTACAGTACTCTGAAGTACAGGATTAAATGCAGTAAAATAGGGGGCAGATAAGAGCAAATAAAACGCATTTAAGGAAGAGTGATAAGTGTCCCAGGGGAAAAACAGGAGTTCTACAGGTGCTGTCTGAAGAGGTGAGTCTTAAGGAGGCGCCGGAATGTGGTCAGGGACTGGGCAGTCCTGACATCTGTAGGAAGGTCATTCCACCACTGCGGAGCGAGGGTGGAGAAGGAGCGGGCTCTGGAGGCAGGGGAGCGTAGAGGAGGTAGAGCCAGTCTTCTAGTGCAGGCGGAGCGGAGAGGTCGAGTGGGGGTGTAGGGAGAGATGAGGGTCTGGAGGTAGCTGGGTGAAGTCTGGTCAAGGCATCTGTAGACTAGTACAAGAGTCTTGAACTGGATGCGAGCGGTGATCGGGAGACAGTGGAGTGAGCGGTGTAGTGGAGTTGCGTGGGAGAAGCGAGGCAGAGAGAACACCAGGCGGGCAGCGGAGTTCTGGATGAGCTGGAGCGGATGGGTGGCGGACGCAGGGAGGCCAGCCAGGGGGAAGTTGCAGTAGTCTAGACGGGAGAGTACCAAGGCCTGGACCAGGAGCTGGGTGGCGTAGTTGGTGAGGAACGTTGCTCAGGAAGAATCGGCAAGTGCGTGCCAGAGTGGAGATGTGCTGGGAATAAGAGAGGCAGGGGTCCAGGGTGACTCCGAGGTTCTTAGAGGAGGAAGAGAGAGTGTGGTAGATTCCAGAGGAACAGAGATAGAGAGATCAGAGGAGGGGGAGGAGGAGGGAAAGAAAAGGAGGTCAGATTTAGAGAGGTTGAGTTTGAGGTGATGCGAGTGCATCCAGGAGAAAATAGCAGACAGACAGGTAGAGATACGGGAGGGGATGGTGGAGTCAGAGGTGGGGAAGGAGAGGAAAATTTGAGCATCATCAGCATAGAAATGGTATGAGAAACCATAGGATGCGATGAGGGGGCCCAAGGAGAGGGTGTAGAGAGAGAACAGGAGAGGACCCAAGACTGACCCTTGGGGGACTCCTGTTGAGAGAGGGCGAGGTGTGGAGGTTGCTCCACGCCAGGTTACCTGGTAAGTGCGGTTGGAGAGGTAGGAGGAGAACCAGGCCAGAGCAGTGCCAGAGATTCCCAGGTCAGCGAGAGATGATAGTAGAATAGAGTGATCAACAGTGTCAAAGGCAGCAGAGAGGTCGAGGAGAATTGGGACAGAGGAGAGAGAGGCAGCTCGGGCAGACTTTAGTGAGTTGGTGACAGACAGGAGGGCGGTTTCAGTGGAGTGAGCAGAGCAGAAGCCAGATTGGAGAAGGTCGAGCAGAGAGTGGTTGGACAGGAAAGCAGAGAGCTGGCGGTGTACAGTCCGCTCTAGGGTTTTGGAGAGGAAGGGTAGGAGGGAGACAGGACGGTAGCTCTGAAGGGAGGAGGGGTCGAGGGTAGGTTTTTTGAGGAGGGGAGTGATAGAGGCTTTTTTGAAGGCAGAGCGAAAGAGACCAGAAAGGAGAGAGGTGTTGAGAAGGGAGGAGATGATGGGAAGTAGAGCAGGAGCAGCAGCTTGAAAGAGGTGAGTGGGGAGGGGGTCCAAGGCACACGTGGTTGGTTTGTAACCCTGGAGCAGGGAGGAGAGGTCAGAGTCTGAGAGGGCCGAGAAGGTGGAGAAGGAGGGTGAGTTAGTAGGGGATGCAGTGGGTGTAGGGGTTGGAGCAGGAGGGGGTGTGGGGGAGGGAGAGGTGTTAAAGAGTTTGCGGATATCTTTTAGAAAAGAAGAAGGAGGCAAAGTCATCAGGGGAGATAGAGGAGGGAGGAGGAGGGGGGAGAGTTTAGGAGTGAGAAGGTAGAGAATAGTTTACGTGGGTTGTTAGTGGAGGCTTGGATTACAGATTGGAAATAAGTACATTTAGCAGAGGAGAGAGTAGAGGAGGAGGAGAGGAGAGTGCGGTAAAGGTCTAGGGCAGCAGGGAGTTTGGTTCTCTTCCATTTCTTTTCAGCAGATCGCAGTGTGATTCTTGCTGAGCGGAGCGCAGAGGAGAGCCAGGGTTGGGGAGGGGAGGGGCGAGCAGGTCGGGAGGTGAGGGGACAGAGGGAGTCGAGGGAGGAGGTGAGGGAGGAGAAGAGGGTGGAGGTAGCAGAGTCTACGGAGAGTTGTGAAAAGGAGTCAATAGGAGGGAGGTGAGAGAGAGCAGTGGAGGCAAGGACAGAGGGGGAGAGAGATCGGAGGTTACGGTGAGAGGTGACAGTGGGGGTAGGAGGAGCAGGGAGAGAGGGGAGAGACAGAGAAAAAGAGATGAAATAGTGATCAGAGAGGTCCAGGGGGGTGACAGAGAGGGGGAGGGGCAGCAGGCCCTGGAGAAGGTGAGGTCCAGTAGACGGCCAGCTTTGTGGGTAGGAGGGGATGGAGAGAGAGAGAAGTCGAAGGAGTGAAGGAGAGGCAGGAATCCAGCAGAGTGGCTGGGGTTGGAGAGATGGATGTTGAAGTCACCTAACAGGACAATTGGGGTAGACAGAGAGGGGAGGGAGAAGAGTAGATAGTCGAGTTCATCTAGAAAGTGAGCGAGAGGCCCAGGGGGACGGTACAGTACAATGAGCAGGAGTTGACAGGGAGAGGTTAGTTGGACTGCATGAAATTCAAAGGTATTAACAGAGAGTGAGGAGAGGTCGGAGGGGACAGAAAAGAGTAAGGAGGGAGAGAGGAGAAAACCAGTCCGACCTCCCTGTCCAGTGAGATGCGGGGTATGGGACAGGACGTAGAGAGAGGACAGGGCAGCAGGAGTTACAGTGTTATCAGGGGACAGCCAGGTTTCAGTGAGAGCATGGAAATCGAGAGAGAGGTGGGAGGCAAAGGCAGCTTTGTTAGCAGAAGAGTGACAGTTCCAGAGTGCACCAGAGAGTGTGCGGGAGGGGGGAGAGGCAGAGGGATGAGATTAGAGGGGTTGGAGGAGCAGCAGCGGAGAGAGGGCGAGAGGACAGAACAGGGATGTGAGAGACAGTCATAGCAGGACAGGCAAGACAAATAGGCACAGTGGGAGCAGTGGGGTGGAGGGTACAGACCTGATTAGTAGATAGCTTCTTCCAGAGCGCTGTTAGGTTCGGATCTATTCGAACAGCGTCTCGGCGCAGGCCTCCCCTCGCTGGACTCCCCTCGCTGGACTCCCACAGCTAGACTCCCGGCTCTTTTGTTGTGAGGCTCTTTGGTTTGCTGGCGCTTCTTGCTGGCATGGAAATAGGCTGCTTGATTAATATTACAACTGCGTGGCAAAAGAACCAACTAAACTGTGTGGAAACCAATCAAATAGCAAATCAACTTCTAATCAATTTAACCACTCACCTGGTACTAATCACACACTAACTCAGCTAATTCAAACACCACCTTACAATGTTACCAAATGTAGTTAATTTAAAATTACTTAAAGCAGGAACTTACCTATCTGCCTCGGTCCCTGGTAACCTGTAGACTGACAACTATTAGATACCCACTCTTAAATAGGTTCCACCTCACTTTGCAAGGGAACTGGCACAGCTGCTAACTGCTCTAGAGACAATACTTTCACACACTTCAATGGGATCACACGATTACAGGAGGCCAATCCAAATGCAAACAACTCTATTCAAGTTAATTAACCACCCTCCCTGATACAATTTACAAATCAACCTTTTATTCAAATAACCACACTACCTGGGATAAAATCACATACACACACTCCTCCCTAAATAGAAACACCAAAAATACACATGGAACACTGGGTGAAAAAAAGTAGTCAGCTTATGTTCAATTGTTATCGAACTTTAAAAGGATGAATGATCAAGATATGTTGAATGATCATGATATGTTGTAGGGATGTAAATGAATCAAAAGAGCAAAATCTAGCCTTTTTATGTCGTCCTCCGAAACCTGTTTAAAACTGTGCATGCGTGAATGTTACTGGAGGGGGTTAGTTAGGAGTTAAATATTTTGGCGACTCTTATAAAATTATTTACAGTAATAAGGAAACAATGAAAAATAATAATGAGTCAGATCCTGCAACATGGATACAAGACACATTCTTGGATTAAATACAATGGAAATGTATATGATATCAAGTACCCTTGTAAGAACATTAAATGATTGTGACAGGATTGAAAGGAGTCCCTGTCGTAATTCTCCCTCCCTCACACCGGCAGCGCTGTGTAGGGTTGTCCATGATTGGGTCAGGAGACTGAACTCTGACCAGACAGGAAGTTCCGGCTTGGGTGACCATCTTGGCCCAAGGTGGAACCATGCGGTCGCCGAGTCCCATCATTGCAATCGGCTGTGCTGTGCTCGTCGATTGGCTGACGTGGGGCAGCGTGCTGATTGCAGGGGCGGGACTCAGCAGTATTTAGGCAGCGTGGTTTTGCCATTCAGTCTCCCTGTCCTGAACTGAAAACACGCACTGTGCTTTGTTCTTTTGCTTTTACAAACCTGCTGTAATTCACAGAATCCTGAAGCTTTGGAAAACACAGGACTAGTCTTCATTCCTTGGAAGGGAGCCAAGAGGCGTTGAGAGGAAACCCACTGCAGCAGCACGGAGAAACCCAGTGCTTCCTTTGTTGTTGTTTTTGTAACCGCGATATTTTTGTTTACTCTTTTTATTCCAGGTGGTTTTCTTGTTTGTTTTCTGCAATACTGGACTGTTTATTTTCGTTGTGTGTTAAAATAAAATCCTGCCCAGATACCATTGTTGTTACAGGGCTCCAGGACTAAATGTCACTTCTGGCTCCTGTGTGCCATCATTTCTGGTCCTTCCCTAATCTCCACCCACTACCCTCCTACAAGGATGTATGTATTTCTGTGTGCAGAAGAGCACACAACAAGGATTCAAGCAGAATTTAACAAGTTTCATTTATTGATTCCAATAATCAAAAGGCACATATTTACAGCATAATCATTACCGATAAAGAGACCAGTAGTTATTAGCAGAAATGAGCTGTAATTAGTTACCTAATCTCTGGGAGGGCATCAACACAGCACTGGCGTGTATTCAGTGAGGATCTTGAATGCTTCTCAAATGCACTCTCAAATGCCTGTCTTATATATCTTGCCTAAACGTGTGTGTTTTCACTATCTTTTTTTCTCCTTGTTTTCACTAGCTTAGCTTCTCTTTGTGTCAGCAATGTTCCAACCAAGGTCAGTCAAGCTGCCACACCCCACTCAGGTCCTGGTTTATCTGTATCCTGATAACAGCTTACCTTGAGCACAGTGTGCTTCAGAATATTGATTTAATCCTCCATTACACCCTTGAATGCATTATTGGAGATGTACAGAATGTACAAAATTTAAGAGCCAGAAAGTCATATTTTCTATGAAGCTTTCCCAGAAAAGTGATTGAAGCATGCAGGTAATGTAATCCGCAGTGCTGCTTAAGGAAAGCCATTTCAGTACACAGTAAATAGCTTTTAGAGTCGCTCGATAAGTAAGATCAATTAATTATTTGTGTTTTTGTACTTAGTGTAATGCTCATTAATAACACTATGTAACACAATTTTTGTTCCTGGGTAGTAAGTGTTATTTCCTAATTGCTTATGCCTCAAAAGTATAGAAAATGGCTATTATTACCCACAAACTTTGCTTTTGTGACCAGGACAGTGATATTTTGAAATGTACCTATTTCCAATGAGAAAACGGGTGAATCTGTGTCTTTTTGTTCAGAAAAAAACAACATATGAATCCAAATTAACATGTATTTATACTAAAGTAATACAAAAATGACTACAAAAGATTTAGAAGTGAGTAGTTTTTCGAGATTTACGATTATACTGTAAATCACTTTCACGAATCAGCCCCCAAATGTAGTCTCCCATCATGTTCTCGTTATACTGTCCTTGGTAGCGGCGTTCAAAGTCCAGTATATCTTGGTGGAAGCGCTCGCCTTGCTCCTCCAAGTATGCTCCCATGTTCTCCTTGAATTTATCAAGATGAGCATCAAGGATATGGACTTTGAGGGACATCCTACAGCCCATTGTGCCGTAGTTCTTCACCAGAGTCTTAACCAGCTCCACATAGTTTTCGGCCTTGTGATTGCCCAGGAAGCCCCGAACCACTGCGACAAAGCTGTTCCAAGCCACTTTCTCCTTACTAGTGAGCTTCTTGGGGAATTCATTGCACTCCAGGATCTTCTTTATCTGTGGTCCGACGAAGACACCGGCTTTGACCTTTGCCTCAGACAGCTTAGGGAAGAAGTCTTGAAGGTACTTGAAGGCTGCCGACTCCTTATCTAGGGCTCTGACAAATTGTTTCATAAGGCCCAATTTGATGTGCAGTGGTGGCATCAGCACCTTCCGGGGGTCCACCAGTGGCTCCCACTTGACGTTGTTCCTCCCCACAGAGAACTCGGTCTGCTGTGGCCAGTCCCGCCTGTGGTAGTGCGCCTTGGTGTCCCTGCTGTCCCAAAGGCAAAGATAGCAGGGAAACTTGGTAAAACCGCCTTGGAGACCCATCAGGAATGCCACCATTTTGAAGTCTCCTATGACCTTGATGCCATCTCAGAAAAATGCAGATATGTATCCACTTAGGCAGCTGGAACTAAACTGAACTGGTGGGCTTAAGGCCCCTGTATTTATACTACTATTTATATTACTGGAAAGTTCTAGAAAGTTCTAGAAGTTACTCCAAGTTTACTCAGCACTGAATCTATCTGGAATGTTCTGAAAAATAGGTACATTTCAAAATATCACTGTCCTGGTCACAAAAGCAAAGTTTGTGGGGAATAATAGCCATTTTCTATACTTTTGAGGCATAAGCAATTAGGAAATAACACTTACTTCCCAGGAACAAAAAATAAATAAATAAATTGTTACACGGTGTAATGGTTGGGTCTTCTTTGCTTTGTGTAGTTTTCCTTTCCTTAAAGAGTAATTCTAGTACTATAACTCAATGAATAACAAGGTAAAGCATTTTTAAAAATACAGAAATTGCCTGGTAATACACTGTGGGGTCTATTTTAGTGATCTAAATACTAGTGTTCTTTTACTCCAGCTGGGGTTTCTCCCAGGCGTCATTTATTGACCCACTTATTTACATTGCTACATACAATATAAATACAGTGACAAGAACTGTGTGTGATAGGTCCCCCTTAAGAGATTCTTCCTTAGGGCTGTTCAGTTCAATTCAATAGGGGGCCACATCTCCCGGCAAAGCGCTGCCTCAAATAGACCTGTTATTACATCACGTTTCCGGTAAACATTGCACTTATTTGATCTGATTGTGGCTTGTTGATAGTGATGACCAGGGAAGGGTCTAAGGTGCATTGCTTAAAGGCATTATCCTGCTGGAATCTCATCAGGGCAGGGCCATGAAGAAAATCATAACAACCTGCTAAAGGTCACACCACACCAAAAAAAAAAAAAACACACATAGAGAATGGACAGCTGTGCATCATATTGAAGCTTTAGAAATGACAAAAGTGTCTCTGGCTTCAGCATATTGATAGCAAACTCAAATTCCTTCATCACACAGATGGTAGCAAACTGTTTGTTAATTCAGTGGATTGCCATGAATTTCACAGCTTTCTGTGACCGTTGTTACAGCTCAGGGAAAACTATTTTGTAAGTGCATTGTTCAAATGTATCAGTCACCGTTTAAGCATGTCCGCCAACTCAGTTAATTATACTGTATGCATGACTAGCTGTCACATACTGTACGGCCAGCTGGTGCTTGGTATATGTTAATGCCTGCCTATAACATTCCACTGAAATGCCAATCGCCCTCACAAAGTTTTTCTACCTGGAACAGGTAGCAAGCAGACCGCAAAAGTAAAAGCAGCAGCTTTACAACAGATTCGAGAAGCAGACTGCTAGGCTGCTTGTGCCTTAATATACAATCTTCTTCAAGATCCTTTTACTGCAAGTTAAAATTAAGATGCCTATTATTCATATACAATTTGAAATTCATATAAAACCAATTTAATTTGATTTATTTTAAACTGGCCAAGGTACAGTATTTGGATTAAGGGCCAACAGCAGTCTTATCATTTTACAGTATTGTTTTTGTGATAAGGTAATATACTCAGGGCATTCAAAGGTATTTGAAAGTGCAGTTAAACCTGAGAAACTCCAGAGGTCATTCTAAGAATAAATCCCTTATTATTACGCCCACCAATTCAGCATGTCTCAGTAACTTTTTTTTTTTTTTAATTAAAAACTTATGGTTGACTGGACCTTACTGAAGTTGATGGAAATAGCACCAGCAATGCTTCTGTTTAAAGTGCGAGTCAGATCACTCTATATATATATATATATATATATATATATATATATATATATATATATATATATATATAGATTTATTTTTTTTTTTTCTCAGGTGCTTCAAACCATACAGATCTGGGGCCTCAGGCACGGGGCTTAACCAAGCTTGTGTACTGGGGTAACCATGGAGACTACATGCCCGTGAGAGGAGAGAGGAGTAACTGTTCAATTGTATTGCCATGCGAGTATTGACATTTATCATGTCAACCAATTGTCACTAAGCAATAATGTGGAAGGGCGGGCGTTGTTGTTTTCAACCTATCAGTGATCGTATCAGCACCAAGCGCTGAGAGACAGTGTTTACTGTACTTGATGCTTTCGCTAACTGTGATGTTGGATCACAAACTTTAAAAGTAAATTTCTAACTTACAGAACGCCACATTTAAACAATCGCACATGTGCATAAACTCTAGGTCAGACTATGCAGCATAAACTCCGGATGAGATTTTGTGCAAACAGCTGATCCCTACAGAAAATAGTACTAATACTAATTTGAAGACAGTATAGTAATGCGTGTTTTTATTTATTCCACACCTCATTAATGCAGTGGTTTCATTTGCATGGTAGTTTCTATACTGTCATTTATAAATTCTGTGACGTGAATAGAAATTACATTTTAATTGAAGCTGCATATTTGTCCGAATGCTAAACCAAACAACTGCATTGCATGTTCGGTTTTGCCAAGATCGTAATATTGCTACTGCGTCATTAAGAAAATACAGCTGCATAAGGATTATACCTTTAGACCACAGAATATGTTCTTAAAAATCGTGTGAGAAAAGTGGCTTATGAACAGTAAGTAAACAAATTTTTTATTATGTATACTATTTAAGTCAAAGCTGCCAATTGTCCTGGGAAAATATAAATCAAATTCTATTTTTACGTAGCATGTGCCTGCAAACTGTACTCTATTAATGTATTACTGAGGGCTAAATATTAATTAATTTAGATGATTGAAGTGTTTCATATGCAATATTAAGCAGTGTACATTTTAAAACAAACTATTAAGTCCCTGTCTTAAGCAATGACCTAACACACCAGGAAAGCCTCTCTTTGTCCTTGAATCTCACTCTTTGCTGCTGTGAATCTCACTCTTTGGGGCTGTGAATCTCACTCTTTGGGACTGTGAATCTCACTCTTTAGGACAGCCAACCCTTGGTATCTCTGTCTTGTATATAAAAGCGTGTTAATATTACCTTGGTGATTACCTCCTAAATGTCTGCAATAATAACATATTAGGCTATAGAAATAAATAAGCAAACCCATTGTACACTGTCTGTAAGTCTCCTGTGGTTTATGTATATTTACAGCAAACAGTAAAACAGTCCTGTCACTGTTTTTAGTTCAGTAATTGAAATTTGCTGAAAGTCTTATGTAATTCTCTGTCAGAACAACTTCCTAAATTTTTACCATCTAGATTCGCAGGAGCTGCATTCAGTTACTGGGACAGTAACTGTGAAGATGCTGTGAAGAATAACTATGATGAGGTATGTAAGAGTATGCAGTCTGTTTTTGGACAAAAGCAGGTTCTTAGAACTTTTCAGTCATACTTAAATGGCAGACCTCGCAAACCCAACTGAGCAACTTGAAGTTTACGCTGCAGAATTAAGATGCCTAGTACAACTGGGTTTCCCTGAATATGGAGAAGTAGCTACAACAGGGGAAACTTTCAGACGTTTTATTGCTCGACTTGACCCTGTGTTGCAAGCTAAAATATACGAATAGCAGTTCTGTCACGCACAGGAGAACACCATCTTTTGAGAGGGACTGGAACAATGACCCCAGCTATTACTACAGTGACCATCAATGCCCATCTACATGTGGCACATTCCATGATGCACGAGAGGAGCAGTTATACACCAGAGGCCGAAGTCCAACATGCAGAGACCATTACTACTACAGCAGGTCCACTCGAAGTCCAAGCCCACGTGATAGGTATGTTATGGAGACACTACATACTGTCTCAGGTATTGTGCAGGCGCTATCGCAACAGACCTGGCCAAGGTTTCATTTACCAGATCCTTGTTCCTGAACTGTTAATACCTCAGGTTCTGCAATATCTACATCGACACCAAACAGTTGGCCATTTAGGTAATAAAAAGAAACAAGCTCGAGCACAGGTCATTTATGACAAGAGATATTGGACATTATTGCCAGCAATGTGTAGCATGCCATTCCAGAGCCATGTCAGTATCGAACAATCAAGCTCCGCTTCACACTGTTCAAGCCTGCTTATCTTTTCAAAAAATTACTGCTGACATCACTGAACTGCCCATAACTCAGACTGGTTACCGGTACATCCTAGTCATTCAAGATTACTTCACCAAGTATATAAATCTGTACCCAATGACAGATCAGCGTGCAGTCACTGTGGCAAAGTGCATCTTTGAGCAATATGTGCGAGACCATGGAGAATACAGTTTGAAGCCGAACTGATTAGAGAACTGTGTTCCCTCTTGGGGATCAGTAAGACGAGAACTTCACCGTATCACCCTCAAGGTGATGGATTAATCGAGCATTTTAATCACACCTAAAAGACCAACTAGCTTAATATTTGTATGACAAGCAGGAGTCATTGGACAGCCACCTGAACCAAATACAATTAGCCTACAACACTAGTGTGCATACCAGCACTGTCACACACCTTTCTTTCTGGTATAGGGATGCAAAGCTCGTTTACCTGTGCATTTGTTATTCTCCTGCCCAGAAGCTCCATCTACAGCTTCGCCTGGGACACCTGCAGAGTATGTGACCTCTGTTTGTCGTAAATTATAAACAGCGTACCAGACATCACAGGAACACCGTGAACAAGCTCATCTGTGACAGAAAGCACAGTAGGAAAGGTCCTTTTGTTGTTGTATAGCCTTTACAACCGCAGGATCAAGAGGGTGTCCTGTACTGCATCAGAGACAGACACTTTCCTGATGGACAAACTCAAGTTGTGCACTATAATCGTCTGAAGGCCCATGTGACTCCCACCTTTCCACGTCACGATGTAGCCAGCCCAGCACTGAATGCACCCCTTCACTATCCTGTGCCTGTTCAGCCACAGGGACCTGCCTGCAGCTACCAACCCTTGTCCCCATACCTTGATTCTCCCTATTTTTGTTTTTCAGGCAAGAGAGGCCAGAGTACCACTCCACTCAGGGCAGCCTCTCACCAACAAGTTGCTGTGCCACCTGTACTACCTGTCACACCGTCTGTGCCGCCTGTTGCCACTGATTCTGCTGACAACCCGGATGATGATGTTTCTCCTTCATCCTGTACAGAGTCACCTCACCTAGATGGTTCAGATGCTGAGATAACTCCTCATTCTATGGACACTGACAAAGCCCGTTCCACCCAGACCATGAGTCACAGACCTGTTCGTTTGCCCGTTAGTTTCAAGGACTTTGTTCTTAAGTAATACAATCTTAAAGTTATGTTAATATATGCATATTTCCTTGTTATTTTTCTAATAATAATACTTTAACGTGGATGTTTCTTACCCGTTGTGTGACTAATGTGAGCTGTTATAATGAAGCTAGCAGTAATTACGATATTTTGTCAGTGTACGTATATTATTTTGTACCTTATCAGCCCCCGTAGCTAGAGAGAAGAGAGAGAATGCCGGGAGAAAAAGGAGGAGTTGGTGGTTGAGCGGGAGATGTGGTGGAGTGCAGATCGCTCTTGACTGCTTCCCTTTACTTTTATTATTTTCTTACTAGCACATAGCACTGAACAGCACTGACTGTGCTCCGTATACAAAGTATATTCAGTAGAATGCACTGTAATCTCTGTCTCTTGTACTCTCATGTGCTAAAGGTTACATAGTAATGTGACCAATTTAGGTAATAGTCCATAATAGTATAGTCATAATACTGAATAATAATACAAATTTTAATAAAATGTGGGTTATGCATTATAACTGCAGTTCGATAAACAACAATATTACCTCAATTTCCTGGTGCACCAAAAGCCTTGTCGTGTTCAATCTTTATTTAAAACCAGTTGGTCATGCATAGAAGGTTTTAAAAGACTATAATATCTGTGATATAGCACTTCTATACATATACCATTAAAATAAATACATTTTTTAATTGCTGAATCATTATACACTAATATCTTGCCCTACATGTGAACTGTAATGTAATTTGAAAGACTTGAAATGCCAAGTGTACCTTGTAAAACTCTTGAGTCGTTTCAGTAATAGCTATGTTTTATAGATTACTGGGAAATCATTAACATTTATTTTATTTTTGTTTGCGTAGGGGACAGATTGTGCATTACGACAGCAGGGCTTTAACATCTAAAAAGGGCAATGTGCACTGGGTTATTTCTTAAATCAGAACACAAAACAGAACGCAACAGTGCAACACCATAACTTCTCTCCACTGCAGTTGGAAACATCAGCGACCGGAAGCTAGCAGCTGCACTCCAAGCCTCGTTTTGAGTCTGGCATGTATAAGGTGTATAGGACAGTGAGACGTGCTGATTCTGGACCCAACCATTCAATATATGAGAAGGGGGAGTGGGGGGGGGGGGGGGTGTTACGCATAGGATTGATAATAATAATAACGGCATTTTAATCATGTGTGTATTAGTGTATGAAACTGGGTGTGAAAATATGTACAGTATTTGTGTATTTATTTATCTTTAATATTGTAGCGTTTCACGTAGTAGGCAGAACACAAGGAGACAACACACTGCTTTTAGGTTCAAAGCTTTACTTAAGATACCTCTCAGCACCCGACAGAGCCCACTGCTCTAGCCGCTTGCCCTGGATCAACCACAATGAGCGTGCAACGTCCCCCTTTTATAACTTAGCTCCGCCCCCTTTATGCTAATCGGGTGCCGGAGTGAACAGCTATCCCATTGGTCCCCAGCCGCACACTAGGACCAATGGGCACGCACAACCAATAGCCAATGACAGTGGTCAGAGCGCACCATGCTTGCACAGCCACAGGGACAGAGAGAACCCGCAACTACAGGTAATACAGACGGGGGGAGGAATACAATACAGCGGTATTAACAGCACACAGACAGTGGAAACAAGAGGGAATACAGTACACAAACATGATACACGGATCACTACACTACCCCCACCTTAGCCTTTTTGCCCCCAAAAAGTTCTCAGGGCGCCATGCAGAATATGACCGTGATTGGCAACCTCCACCCCTTAAACACAGACCCCTTCCCCGCATGTCCGGTTTTCCCTCTAAGGGCTTTGGTGGGTGGGCCGACGGGCCGTGCTGTGCGGAAGGCAAACTGCTTTCCTCCTCTGTCCTGAGTGACTCTCGGCACCCCAGTATCAGGGATTCCCTCTCAGGCAACAAGGGTTCTCCCTCAGGCGGTGGCAGATCTGGGCTCTTCGGCAGCGGTTCCCTCTGCTCCTGTCCCTTGGTCGCACCTGTTTCAGGTGCCCTTAAAAGGACTGGCGCTTCCAGCGGTGGCTCTTAACAAGGTAGATAGCAGTGGTGCTGTCTCAGGCGGCAGCGGCAGCAGCCTTCTCTCAGGCGGCAGCGGCTGCGGCGCTCTCTCAGACGGCAACGGCGGCAGCCCACTCTCAGGCGGTAGCGGCGGCGGCGCTCTCTCAGGAGGCAGTGGCGCTCTATCATGCGGCGGCGGCTGCTGCGCTTTCTCAGGCGGTGGCGGCGCTCTCTCAGGCGGCAGCGACGGCGGCGCTCTCTTAGGCGGCAGCGACTGCGGCGCTCTCACAGGCGGCAGCGGCGCTCTCTCAGGAAGAGGCGGCGGTGGTGCTCTCTCAGGCAGCAGCGGCGGCGGCGCTCCCTCAGGCGGCAGCGGCTGCGGCCTTCTCTCAGGCGGCAGCGGTGCGCTCTCAGGCGGCACTAGCCCTCTCTCAGGTGGCAGCGGCACTCTCTCAGGCGGCAGCGGTGCTCTCTCAGGCGGCAGCGGCGGCGGCGCTCTCTCAGGCGGCAGCGGTGCTCTCTCAGGCGGCAGCGACGGCGGCGCTCTCTCAGGCGGCAGCGGCGCTCTCTCAGGCGGCAGCGATGGCGGCGCTCTCTCAGGCGGCAGCGGCTGTGGCCTTCTCTCAGGCGGCAGCGGTGCGCTCTCAGGCGGCAGCGGCGGCGGCGCTCTCTCAGGCGGCAGCGGCGCTCTCTCAGGCAGCAGCAGCGGTGGCCCTCTCTCAGGCGGCAGTGGCGGCATCTCTCTCTCAGGTGGCAGCGGCTGCGGCGCTCTCTCAGGCGGCAGTGGCGGCATCTCTCTCTCAGGTGGCAGCGGCGGCGGCCCTCTCTCAGGCGGCAGCAGCTGCGGCGCTCTCTCAGGTGGCAGCGGCTGCGGCGCTCTCTCAGGCGGCATGGGCGCTCTCTCAGGCAGCAGCGGCCCTCTCTCAGGCGGCAGTGGCAGCGGCCTACTCTCAGGTGGCAGCGGCGCGCTCTCAGGCGGCGGCAGCGGTGCGCTCTCAGGCGGCGGCGGCGGCAGCGGCACTTTCTCAGGCAGCGGCAGAGGCGCTCTCTCAGGCGGCGGCGGTGGCAGGTATCCCATCTCACACAGTGGA
Organism: Acipenser ruthenus; assembly: GCF_902713425.1. Taxonomy (NCBI): domain Eukaryota; kingdom Metazoa; phylum Chordata; class Actinopteri; order Acipenseriformes; family Acipenseridae; genus Acipenser; species Acipenser ruthenus. The sequence continues at coordinate 106,054,236 of NC_081189.1, read as the reverse complement.
GATGGTCCATGCTCCCTCGTTAGCCTCCGCGAATGGCCGCCCCTCCTCCGCTTTCGTTTTTGGGCAGGCAGTATGTCCTCTTCCTCCTGGAAGGGGCAGCATGCCACTTGGTGCCCGAACTCCCCACAGGCAAGGCACCAGCCTTGATCCTCCAGGCTACCAAGGAGATCCTCTAGTCTGCCATCCCACCGGTTCCGTGATGGCTCGGGGTCGTACCACAGCCACTGGTCCATGTCCATCTTCTATCTGCTCCTGCTCAACGCTGGATTACTTATTTTTTTCACCCCACTCTGACACCAGTGTAGCGTTTCACGCAGTAGGCAGAACACAAGGAAACAACACGCTGCTTTTAGGTTCAAAGCTTTATTTAGGATACCTCTCAGCACCCTACAGAGCCCACTGCTCTAGCCGCTTGCCCTGGACCGACCACAATGAGCGTGCAACGCCCCCCTTTTATAACTTAGCTCTGCCCCTTTATGCTAATCGGGTGCCAGAGCGAACAGCTATCCCATTGGTCCCCAGCCGCACACTAGGACCAATGAGCACACACAACCAACAGCCAATGACAGTGGTCAGAGCGCACCATGCTTGCAGGATAGCTCGCACAGCCACAGGGACAGAGAACCCACAACTACAGGTAATACAGACGGGGGGGGGGGGGGGGGGGGGAATGCAATACAGCGGTATTAACAGCACACTGACAGTGGAAACAAGAGGGAATACAGTACACAAACATGATACTCAGATCGCTACAATATTAAAAACTGTAAGTCTAGTTGCTTTACAATAATACCACAATACCTGATTGTCTGAATTTGTAATCAATTGGTACACTTGTTAGCCCTTTCAAATACCGTAACTACTAGTGATAAACTGCGGTTCTGTTGAGTGTGTGGGGAAACGGGGACTACAAGCAGCATGGTAGGGTTGAGACCCCTCCCCAGCACTACACCACTGCATGTAACACTATTTTTTTGTTTTGGAACCCCGCTACTTAATTTTTAATATTACAGCACAAGCAGTTATTTCTAAAATGTATCTGGCTTTAAGATTATAGTACACATAGCTATATGTAAAAGTACAGGCACCAAAAAATAATACTGTTACCATAAGTTTCAATATCCATAGTTCTGTATATCAGAGAAAAAAATATGCTGAAAAGTATTTGTAGTAAATAGTTTTGAGATTCTAGCCAAGGGTGTCTGAATACATTTACCGTTGTCATTTCACTAGCTGTACATACAGAATGACTATTCCCACTTGTTATAGATTTCATTACTTAGTGTTTAACAAGGCATTAGCGTCTCCAGAAATGTTCCAATCATTTTTTTTCACTCATTCTGCCTGTCTGAACTGTATTTATTCCTTTAGTTTTCATAATCGAAACGAATCTAACCAGCATTTAAAATAAGCTTTAGTTTTTGTTTGTGCAGTGCCTACCAGAACAAAGTTGTTTTTAATCCATTCTGAGAGAGACCTTTCATACGGGGCCCTTACTAGGTTATTATTGGTTTAATGTTTACAAATTTAGACTGGTTGCTAAAGAAAATCTATATCAAGAGCCTTAAGCTCAGTCAGTTGACCTTTTGCCCATTCTAACTTGACATTTCTTTTATCTATAAATATGTTCTTTAAATGGTCTGATTGTGGCAGCTGCATGTGTGACATGCTATACAAATGTATTGTGGTTTGTTCTTTTTTTTTTGCTATGTACTGTACAGTGCTTCGTGATACTTTTGTAAAAAAAAGTGCTATATTAATGCAATACATAAATAAATAAATACATCCCTAACCTTTTATCAATGAATATGTGGCCTTAAAGAATGAACATAAAAACAACTTGACCTAGATGAGGTTTTAATCATAATCCATAAAAACAACCAGATATATTTTGATATATTGTTCCGTTGTGAAATGATTATTAACGTGGTGTGGTAGGGCAATCGCCCTAATTCTCATTCTTTTATCTATAAATATGTTATTTAAATGGTCTGAATTAGTCTTGGTGTAATTTATATGTGGAAATGGGTTTATTGTGTCTTTTTGGAGTTGATTTGTTTGATTAATTGATTGTTTACCCGCCTAGACTACTGCATCTCCCTCCTGGCTAGCCTCCCTGCGTCCGCCACCCGTCCGCTCCAGCTCATCCAGGACTCCGCTGCTCACCTGGTATTCTCTCTGCCTAGCTTCTCCCACACAACTCCACTGCTCCGCTCACTCCACTGGCTCCCGATCAACGCTCGCATTCAGTCCAAGACTCTTGTACTAGCCTACAGATGCCTTGACAAGAATGCACCGAGCTACCTCCAGACCCTCATCTCTCCCTACACCCCCACTCGACCTCTCCGCTCCTCCTGCACTAGAAGACTGGCGCTACCTCGTCTACGCTCCCCTGCCCCCAGAGCCTGCTCTTTCTCCACCCTCGCTCTGCAGTGGTGGAATGACCTTCCTACAGATGTCAGGACTGCCCAGTCCCTGACCACCTTCCGGCGCCTCCTCAAGACTCACCTCTTCAGACAGCACCTGTAGAACTCCTCTTTTCCCTCTGGACACTTATCACTCTTCCTTAAATGAGCTTTACTTGCTCTTATCTGCCCCCTATTTTACTGCATTTAATCCTGTTCTTCAGAGTACTGTAATCTGTCACAAGTGTTATTTAATCTGTAGTATTTTGTATTTAATTATATCCTGATGTAACTATCACTGACACTGTTATCTGCTCCGTTATTGAATCATATTTTGTCATATACTTGTACTTGCTAGAACCAAAGTCATTGTATTTTTTATCTTGCTCTTAACTGTATTAATACTTGTACTGTGATGTATTTTTGTTTATTACTGTAAGTCGCCCTAGATTTTTGTTTGCTAATAAATAAATAATAATAATAATAATAATTTACAGACAGATGCTCGATTGAGATTTTGCTGCCTGCTGGGTCTGGTTGAGAGGAGGGGCAGTGGATGATTGGCTGTGCCTATCCTCAATCAGCAGGTCGGTGGGTTTTCGACCGAGTGTCTGTCAGTTTAAAAACATCCGTTGGAGATCACTTGGGGCAACTGCAACGCCATGCTACAGAGGGGAGCTGTGTATACTCGGGAGGAGAGAGCCTGCTCTGCAGGAACGGCAGCTACGCAACCCTGAAACTGCAAGCGGTGCTTGTGAAGACAGTGCCCAGCCAAGGCCGTATGAAGCAACTGGAGTCATCGTATGAATACCGGCGTTAGTATAGGGGATATCGATCCCAAGTAATGTATAGTGAGGGTTACGTAGTGTAGCTGGTTCCTGGAGTGGGACGCCTCGTTCAGTAAGGCTAGCGCTGGCCCTGTGTGGCACCTTTTATTTGTAGTTTTTGTACTGTGTTTTATTTTGCCTTTTGTACAGCTTGCTGTATGTATCCTCTATGTGTTACCATCACTGGTAACGTCACATGACCCCTTTATTTATTTACTTTCTTTTGTATTCATAAATCCTGCACACCTGTGTTGGCGTTTCAACTCCAACGCCCATGTCTCTCTGTCATTCATATCAGCTGTTACCCACACATGTGATATGAGCACCCTGTCACACATGGCTTATTTCATTATTTATGTGATTGATTGTTGTTGTTATTATATTTTCGGTTTTATTAATGGACTATGGTTTTGTTCTCAGAAAAATAAAATTACTGTTAGATTTTGACAAGTAGCGTCGATTGGTCAAAAGATATTGTAGTAAAGACCTCTTTAAAATATTGTAGTCTGGGTTGAGGTTTATGACTCCCACAAGGCCACCCTTGAGGTTGAGGTTCCTCCAGACAGTTGAGGTCCAGACTATTGTAGGCCCTCCGCAGGAAGTCTAGTTCCAGGATGCAGGGGTCTGCTGAACAGCTGCTACCCACACCTCTTGTTGGACCTCAACAGCCCCTATCTGAACAGCCATTGGGCCTTTCTCTTCCATCTGGGTGAGTTCCCCTTTCACGGTCCGGAGCTGAATGATCGTGGGCTCCAGGCGGGCTTGCCGGTCTCCTCTGGCCCTCCGGAGGATGTCCGGCCTCACCAGGGTCACGCTGGGGCCGGTGTCCACCAAAGATGTGCAGGGAACCCCCTCGATGTAAACTGGAATGTGCAGAAGGTCCTCCGCAACTGCAGTGGAACCGTGCTGAATGCAGCGGGGTGCAGGAGCATTGCTGGCCCCTCCGTCTGTGGTGTTGGGCCATGAGTTGCTTGCATAGCCCTCTGCAGAGATCGGGGTCTCCCGGAGACTGCTGTCGCTTGCTCAGCACTGCTGCCACCGTCTCCCCATCTGATTCCTCTTGATTGATCTTCCATGGCCCTTGGTCCATCATCACAAATCTGTACACCAATGTAGTGCTGGTAGAAGTGCAGGAAACAACATTTAAAATGAATCAATAGCTCTTTATTTAATGAACACACAGAACAGGAACCGACAACAGACTGCTCCAATCAGGTCTGGAGACAGGCAGGCATAACATTATAACCAAAGTAATACATGTATTCAAATGAAGGCATAACACAGACCAACATGCACAAAATAACCAATGACAATCATTTACAGGCATTCACAACCCCAGGCCCACGCCCCCTTGCTGCAGTTGCTGCAGCAGCTCTGTCCCTGTTTCTCCCTGTAGCAGGATAGCGTCACAGCCCAGGCTGTTACGGGCAGGGAGGAGAGCCAGAGGCTGGAAAGCTGCAGTTTAAGCACTGGTGCGCATATTTATTAACAAAAACAAAAACAAACACAGGAACAAATAAACAGTTTAAACAAAAACACTCCTTACTATCAGACTGGGCAGTTACCTTTAGTGAATTGTCCTTTACCTTGTTCAGGCTGGGCATCTGCCTTCAGTGAACCATCTTTAAAACTCACTCAACAAACAGAGGATCTGGCTCCCTTTATATATCAGGTGGCTGGTGCTTGATTGGCCATCAATGAATCAATTAAGAATGACCAGCTACAAAAAAAAACCCTGCTAATCACTTGGGTTGCCAGATAGGCGCATGACAAGAGAGACTATATTGTCCAGAGTGACTCAAAATTAAACATATCTGGTTGAAGTGTACACAATAAACAATAGAATAGTGATGGGATAGATAGGAACCATGACAAGCACCAGCTAAGGACAAGCCTTGATTATAATGCAAGTGTTATACTCTTTGCAGCCATATATACACCAGCAAACACATTGCAGTGCAAAAGCTATGTTTGTGTGCAGCTAACTGTCTGTTACCTGTTACCACTTTCATGATGCTCCCTGATGCTTTACCTTTGTCTAGTACCATTATATATATATATATATATATATATATATATATATATATATATATATATATATATATATACAGCTTTTGACTATATTTGTGAACAAATACATTCAGGTGGGTCAAGAAAGTAAACATCTACAATATTTTTGGGGGTAATTTATTCTTAACATAGTATTTATGACGGAAAAAAAAAAAAAACATTACGTTTTGAATTACAAACATACTGTATCCTAAGCTGTTCTGTACAGTGCCTGATTAGATAATAGAGGGATAATTCACCTTGCCTACTGCAGAGCTTATGGAAACCACATCAGTTCCATCAGAACCATAAGGTTGGAGTGGTGTGTTAAATAACCACAGCTGGGGTTCCCTGTGACTCATTTTGAGTGGGTTTCTTAGTGCAATAATCAGGATTGTTGCTGTTAATGGAAAATAAAATTACAGTAAAGATGCATGGAAGCAGCAGGACTCTGGGAGCCACCGTTAGAGAGAACATTTTCTTCCCCCAAGCTTGCTTTGGTTATTACCCAAGGTAGTCTCCAGTTTGCTACTCTTGTTCCTTTCCAAATGTGTCCTGTTTTAAGTACAAATTGTTGAATTGTTCTGCCTCTTAAAATCACAAGAAGTAGATCTAACATGCCTAATGTATTCAGATTCGAACGCTATGAATCATAAAAAAACTAACACATTCTAATCACGTATCATTTTGCAAAATAATAAATTATTTCTGAAAAATAAAACAAACAAAAAACAAAAACAAAATCCAAACAATTATTGATTGCACTACTGCTGATATGTATACACATATATTGTCTTACATATTTCTTTATTTCATTATCAACATCAACACAATGCACATGTCATCAATGTACCATATCTATGATTAAGGCATTATTTGATAAATAACAGTTTTACTGTAACTTTAAAAAAATTAAACTTCTGTAAGTGTTTCTCATATATCTCACCACTATTATACACGAGCCTGCATAATCTTGTTGTTTGGTTCTCATGTACTGCACATCATTTAACATTTTTTTTCCTTTGACAACAGTACCACCTACCAGAAAATGCTGAGTATTGCAGGAAGGGCACAACACAGAAACAAGTGAAGCCCAAATGAATTGGAAGACTGCATATGTTTTCAGACAAGATAAGTCTCACATAATTTACAACAGTGGTGCACACCGAGGGTCATTTTATCCCTGATATTTATGACAACCATATGCAAAATGACTTTATTATATCTCTATTCAGGTTGTAATTATAACTGATATGAAATGGTCCTCCATTACTGAGGGCCTGGATTAAATCAGAATGAGGACAACACCATAGCCGTTATAAAGTACAGCAATGATGGAGCCACAAAGCTTGATCTAATTCAGGGCCAGGTATATGTCTGAGGTCAGTCTTGAAATCAGGACTTAAAGGATGTGTTGCAGTAAGAATGCCTCTCTTAAGAAAGGGGAACAAGACTAAGGTTAAAATATTCACAAGAACACAGAAATTGGACTATGGAACAATGGTCAAAGGTGCTTTGGACTGTTGATGGATGATCAACGACACCCGTGCCTTCTGCCAGTTTTGTTGTCAATTCAACGCTTGTCTTATTTCTATTCCTTAAGGATATTATTTTCAAGTATTACTCATCCTTGTTGGACAGCTTTTTGGGTCCTCTAGTCCTGGGTTTGTCAATTAACAGATGTTTCTCTGTACTTGTTGATTATGCTTCGGATACCACACCTTGAAAATCGAGTGATGTGAGCTATTTCACTCAATGTTTTTCCTTCTTTATGCAAGTCAAGGCTGTTATAATAGTAGAAAACACTAGTGGAGGCTTTGAGTAAATTGTTGATGCTCATAATGCATCAAAGTAGAAAAATTTAACATGTCTAAGACTTTTTCACAGCAATATATATATATATATATATATATATATATATATATACGCACACTGTCGGCCACTTTATTAGGACATGTAGTTTGGCACGAAGATGTCTTGATGGATGTTATTCAGTCATTGTTTATTATTGCAGAGTGGCAGAGGATTGTGATGAAAAATGCGTCGAGCAAGTTCACCCCAAACGCGATGCTACAGCTTCCCCATGTTTTAATTTGCATTTCGTAAAATTTGTGTCTATGTTGTTTTACTGTTGATTATATAATGCAAAATGTCTTGCCGCCCTTCTTGCCAAGACCTCCCTTGAAAATGAGACATTATATGGTTCTACCCTACGTAAATAAATACATTTGACATTAAATAAATACATTTGACATTTTAAACTGGGTGATGTGACTGCGGTCAGACTTGACAAGCCTTTCTAACTGTATTTTTGCTCAGTCTGTCACTGACTGTTTGCTGCCACAGCTGTATAGCTTAGCAATCACTTACATTGCAAGGTATTGTGATTCTGTGAGTTACCGTAACTTTTTTCAGACGGAAAAAAAAAAAAGTAATTAGCCCCAAATGGATTACACTGGGAAACATTCTTGTACTCAGAGTCCAATACATTTACACTTAACTCTGGCTATGTTTAAAGCCTTAAGTTTGATTTTATATTATTATTATTATTTATTTCTTAGCAGACGCCCTTATCCAGGGCGACTTACAATTGTTACAAGATATCACATTATTTTTACATACAATTACATTATTTTTTACACATTATTTTTTACATACAATTACCCATTTATACAGCTGGGTTTTTACTGGAGCAATCTAGGTAAAGTACCTTGCTTAAGGGTACAGCAGCAGTGTCCCCCACCTGGGATTGAACCCACAAGTCAAGAGTCCAGAGCCCTAACCACTACTCCACACTGCTGCCCTAAATTGTATTAAACTGAATTTATTTATACATATATACAATATGTATCTAAATTGATACTTGATCTATGTACTTAATCACACTGTGGGGAGGGGAGGGAATGGGTTACCTTGTCACGTTGTTGAAGCTGAATCACTGGAATGCTTTGACAAAGACACAACTTGACAAAGTTTTGAGATCAATCAGCTACTCGGAACTTGCCCATATTGTGATCAACTTAATCAACAAAACTTACATTTACACCCGAGTACTGAATCAATTGTTGTTCAGATTACTAAATCACAAGAAGATCTGTCCTGAAACTGCATCACAGTATGGGAACTTTGGATAATGAAATAATGTGCATTTTCTTTCAGAAGCATGAAAGAAGCTTGGAAGCTTTGAAATGGTTTTAATCGTTGGTGACATAAATGGCATGTACTGTGTTGCCAACTCCACAAAGCAGGAAGTCGCCAGAGAAACCTCACAAAGTCGCCAGATGATGCTATTTAGACATTCTAAAGTCACCAAAAATGTTGCTCGATAAGTTACCAAGTATTCCAGATAGTAAATCTCAAGAACTCACTACCTGAAGAGATCTAATTTAGAACCGGACACGAGACTATCCCCTGAGGAATCTATTTTTTTACAATAGCATCTTGGAAACGGTGTCCTTTTTTCAGAACACTCTGGGGAATATTAGAAAGCAGTTCAGAAACCATAAAAAACTTTTTTTTATTATGTATTCTGCTTAGAGATGCATATATAAAAATGCATTATTCTATGACCTGAGGGACCTTACAATACTTCCTGAAATTCTTGCTGAAAAATATTGATGTTTGGGCAAATTACAAGACATTGACTCACCTGAGTGATTGCAATGACATAATACACATTTATTCTCAGGGCCTTTATAAACAATAATGGACACTAGGCCTACTCTCGATTTATTTTCTCAAAATCAATATTTGATTTCCATTACACGATTCCATTATTCATGCTGATTTGAACTCGACTCTCGCCAAGATAAGCACCAACTAAGACATAGCTTTATAGTAAACTAATGTGATCCCTCTGTGTCTCCATCCATTTGCGCTTCCTTCCATATGATGATGTAGATATCCTTCTGTCTGGTGTTGATGGCTGAAGTGTAATGCTGGCTCCAGGGATCAGCTTATTGCCTCCCTAGCGCATCAGCACACACAACGGCTGCGATGCTGGCTGTAGTCATGGTTGTCATGTCATCCATGTATGCTCGAATTGGTGGTAGTCGCATTCCAGAAGCCAAGCGCTCTCCTCCCACTACCCATTTTGATGCCCTAATGATTACTTCCATTGCCATGGTAAAAGCCAGAGGAGAAATGGTGCATCCTGCCATTATTCCAACTTATAGGCATTGCCATGTAGGGCTGAATTCTGAAGTTGAAAAACTAAATTGCAAATCTCCAAAGTAGGCTTTCACTAAATTTGTTATTGTCATCGGTACACTGAAAAAATCAAATGCTGCCCAAAGAAGTTCATGTGGCACTGAACCATATGCATTAGCCAAATCCAGGAATGTCACATGGAGCTCCTTCCTCTCCTTTTTATCTAATTGAATTTGTTGCCAGATCACATTGATCTGTTCTAAGCATCCTGGGAAACCTGGAATGCCCGCTTTTTGTATTGAAGTGTCAATGAAGCAGTTCTTTACTAGGTAAGTTGAAAATCTCTGAGCAATAATGCTGAAGAAAATCTTGCCTTCTACGTTTAATAGGGAAATAGGGTGAAACTGACTGATGCTTGTAGAATCTTTTTCTTTAGGAATAAAGACTCCACCTGCTCGGCGCCATGCTCTTGGTACAACCTGTTTTTCCCATGCCACTTTCATCTATTTCCACAGGATTCGTTGAATTCCTGAAGCACTCTTGTACACTCTGCATGGAACTCCATTAGGCCCTGGAGATCATGAAGCCCTTGCTCGCTCTACTTCTTTCTTTGAGTCCTGACCTTGTTATTATTATTATTAATTTCTTAGCAGACACCCTTATCCAGGGCGACTTACAATTGTTACAAGATATCACATTATTTTTACATACAATTTATACAGTTGGGTTTTTACTGGAGCAATATAGGTAAAGTACCTTGCTCAAGGGTACAGCAGCAGTGTCCCCTACCAGGGATTGAACCCACAACCCTCCGGTAAAGAGTCCAGAGCCCTACCACTACTCCACACTGCTTCTTTCCACTTAGGTGCACAGTCCTCCATTTGGTATTCTGGTGAATTGATAGGTGGGATATAAATAAAATAATAGTTATTAATTCCATTATTATCAGTAAAAAAAACATATTGTAGTGTTGTGGTATGTCTCTATTGAGAGCTTTTTATTGCTGTTTTAATAATACAGGGTCTCTATGGGCTGAGACCACGCCAAAATAACAAACCCACGTCTTGGCTATGTTCCTATGCACGCTCCTGACTTTCTCTCTGACTCTACTCTCCGTCACTCTCAGTCTTGCAACCTGGCACTATCAATTTATTAATCTTCAATCTTTGTATTATTTACACCCTAAACACAGTGTCTACAAATACTCTTAACATAACACTCTCGCCCGTCATGCAAACCCCCTTTTTATATGCCAACCCGGTTGGGTCCACCCCCCACCCCCTTCAGCTTCCTGCCTTCTCCCGGTCCCTGGCGGGAGCTGACCCACTTCTATCCGGGAGGGGTGACTCGGTTACAGGCAAAACATTAGGTTACTTACCATAACCCTGGTTCCCTGAAAGAGAAGACGACCACCAACATTATGTATGGGATATTCCTGCCCTTGAGGTAGGTATTGCTGAGCTCTCTATACCAGAGCTGCCGAAGGCCCCTTCCTGGGATGACTCACTTGGTCCTGCCCACCGAGGGTATAAAACCGTCGCTCTCCCTCTTTTTCCATCAATTTCAATTCGAAGATGACCACCAACATTATGTATGGGATAATGTATACCAGAGCTGTCGTGAGGGAGAAGGAATGGCAGCATATGAGGGACGCACAAGCACTGCCTAACCCAGAAGTTAGCGTCATGAACTTACACCCTCAAGGACCCTTGTGCCTACAGGTGGCAAGGCAGGGTCTACCAAATTAATATGTATTAATATGCCTGTAGAAAGTTTGCGGTGTAGCCCAGCTAGCCGCAGTACAAATGTCAGACATCGAGGCACCTTTGAAAAGGGCCCAAGATGCAGCCAACCCTCTAGTTGAGTGTGCAGCTACCCAACCATGTGGGGCAAGCCAGCACCATTATGCACAGTTGAGACTTTGTCCACAATTCAGTGTGACAGACGCTGCTTAGAGAGGAGCTGTGCTTGGGTCCGTGTTCCGTGACAGACAAAGAGCTGGTCAGATTGACAGATCTCAATGCCCGCACTGGGCAGAGGAATTCAATCTCTCATCCTCCATTGAAGCAAACGGAGGTGGATGAAAAGACTCCAGTTCCACAGACTGGGCAGCAGTGTGGAGTAGTGGTTAGGGCTCTGGACTCTTGACCGGAGGGTTGTGGGTTCAATCCCCAGTGGGGGACACTGCTGTTGTACCCTTGAGCAAGGTACTTTACCTAGATTGCTCCAGTAAAAACCCAACTGTAAAAATGGGTAATTGTATGTAAAATAATGTGATATCTGTATAATGTGAAATAATGTATAATGTGATATCTTGTAACAATTGTAAGTCGCCCTGGATAAGGGCGTCTGCTAAGAAATAAATAATAATAATAATAATAATAATAATGTGGAAAGCTGTAATCACCTTGGGGAGGAAAGCGGGGTTGGTGTGCAGCGACACCCTGCTGCCATCCTCCTAAATACACATGCAGGAGCTGTGCACAGACAGCGACTGCAGCTCACTGATCTGCTTAACGGAGGTGATAGCTAAGAGGAAGGCTGTCTTCATAGACAGGTACTTCAGCTCTATGAAGTGTAAGGGCTCAAATCGGGCCTTCGTGAGAGTCTCGAGTACAGAATTAAGGCTCCATTTGGGGAGGACAGTCCTCCGAGGAGGGTGTAATCACCGTGCACCTTTAAGGAAATGGGTAGCCAAAAATTGCACCCAGAGACATAGAATCTATGGGGGCATGGCAAGCAGAGATAGCCGCTAAATACACCTTCAAGGTGGAAGGTGATCTTCCAGCATCAAGCAGTTCTTGCAGGAACTGCGATATGACTGGCCTAGGCAAGTGATAGGGTCATGGTTCCTAGCCAGACACCAAGCTTGAAAATACTTCCACTTATAGGTATACAAGACCTAGTGGAGTCCGCCCTAGCGCTCTGCATCGTACCCACAACCGTGTCCGATAACCCTAGAACTAGCCAGCAGTCCCTTACAGGGGCCAGACCCATAACTGGAACCTGCCTGGTTCCGGGTGCCAAAGAGAGCCTTTCGCCTGACTGAGGAGATCCAAAACGAAATGGAATCTCCCAGGGCTGGCTATGCAACAGCTGGCACAGGGTCGAAAACCACATTCTCCTGGGCCACTTGGGAGCCACTAGGAGACCTGACGCTTTCTCTAACCGGACTTTTTCTAGAAAAGCCGGGAGCAGCGATATAGGAGGGAAAGTGTACAAAAATGCTTTGGGCTGCTCTCACCTCCCATGCATTTATGTGCAGGGATGTCCAGCGATCCGACCAGGGTCCAACTCCTATACCTGCTCAGACCGCCCCCCCCCCCCCAACCAATTGACAGTTGTGTATCACTCCTATCCTTGCATCTTCGCTCAGATGAGAGGCTTGCCTCCACCAGCGTAGGGCTTCCCAGTATAGGCGAGACACGGTCAGCTGATGGTGTCTGTCGTGCTTGGGGTGCAGCCGAAGGCACTGAGCCACACTTGGATCAGGAGCTTCTGGATTAACCCTAGTTGGGTGGGTGATGAAGCTGTGGCCATCAGACCTAATAGTTTTTAACACAAAACCAGTTGTACTGTGAACCTTTGTTGAACAGGGCCAGACAGTTGCAAATGGCAGCTACTCTATCATCTGACAGGTAGGCTTGCACTGTGTGGGCCACTGCTCCTTCCTGCGACTGGGCAGATCAACCAGTCGTTCAGCTAATTCATCAGTAAAGCTGAAATCCGTAACATCCAGGGCAACCACCGGTGCAGGCGGGGTCAGCTCCAGGGCCGGCGTTATCAGCTGAGCTGGGGCCACAGCATGGGCTTGAGCCTGCTGCCTGGCCAGAGGCTCCCAACGACACGTACGGCTCAGCCGTGTATTGAAGCACTCAGGCACCAAGGGTGCAGACGCACCGAGGACACTGTGTGAGGTAGAATACAGTAGTGGTGCACTGAAGCATCGGGGGCACCGAGTGCAGGTGTTATTGACATGCTGTTGTGCTAAGCACTGAGGCATGGAGCATCTAAACACCGAGGGCGCCGACTGAGAGATGCCCAGCCTTAACCGCGTGAAAACACAACTCGGGGTAGCACATAGCATACACCGGGGTGAATACACAGAATCAGGAGAGCAGTACAAGGGAGCGCACGGTGTTGCACCATGGTGCAGAGCGGCGATAACCTGGTTCTGGACTGCATGCAGTCACACAACGTGTCAGCGCATAGTGTATGCCAGGGTGGAGCACAGGCTCAAAGAGCAGTGGCATGTTATTTCTTTTTAACTGCAAAGGTAGTAATAGGAAAACATACAGGCTTATACACACAACCATTCAGCTATGGGAGAAACACATTCACCATTCCACATTCCAGGCGGGTGACCAAGCGCGCAGAGTAGGCAGGCTGAAACCCGTTTGAATTTTGTCAAAAGGCATGTGGGAGACACAGCAAACATGTGGAAAAAGGTTCTCTGGTCTGATGAGACCAAAATTGAACTTTTTGGCCTTAGCGCAAAACGCTATGTGTGGCGCAAAGCCAACACTGCTCATCACCCTGAGAACACCATCCCCATGATGAAGCACGGTGGTGGCAGCATCATGTTATGGGGATGCTTTTCATTGGCAGGGACTGGGAAACTGGTCAGGACTGAGGGCAAGATGGATGGAGCCAAATACAGGGAAATTCTAGAGGAAATCCTGTTTCAGTATGCAAGAGACCAGGGACTGGGGTGGAGGTTCACCTTCCAGCAGGACAATGATCCTAAACACACAGCCAAAGCTACACTGGAGTGGTTTAAAAACAAGAACCTGAATGTCTTAGAATGGCCCAGTCAAAGCCCAGACCTCAATCCGATTGAGAATCTGTGGCAAGACTTGAAAATTGCTTGAGCAATTTTGCCAGGAAGAATGGGCAAAAATTGCAGGATCCAGATGTGCAAAGCTGGTAGAGACTTACCCAAAAAGACTCACAGCTGTAATTGCTGCCAAAGGTGCTTCTACCAAGTATTGACTCAGGGGGGTGAATACTTATGCAACCAACAAATGTCTTTTTTTTTGTTTAATTAACTTTTGTGTCACAATAAAAAATATTTTGCACCTTCAAAGTGTTAGGTATGTTGTGTAAATCAAATGGTAAAAATCCCAATTAAATCCATTTTAATTCCAGGTTGTAACACTACAAAATGTGGAAAAGTCCAAGGGGGGTGAATACTTATGCAAGGCACTGCAATGGAGGTTTGTGTCACTGTATAAAGAGAAAAGGAACAGCTCCCTCCCAATGTGTTACAAATACACGATTAAGCATGCACATACTGTTTTAATACCTGCTGAATGTACGTAATGATCATTTTTGTAGTTATAGTTCCAGTTTTTAAAAGATTCTGATCTGCATAATAGAACTGGTAATGTAATTAACATGGGATATAATACATTTTGTATTAACATAGTTAAATAAATCAGTTACTTTCTTTTTGCACAAGGATAAAACACACAGGGCCCTATTTATCAACGTTCACAAACCCCTAAGGCAATCACAAAAACACTTTTGGGGACAGTTAGAGCACCAGAATCAGGCGCGCTTGTGGGCAAACAGACTTTGCCCACCTTTGTGATTTAGCAACCGTGTTTTAGTGCCCACCCGGCAAGTCAGCGGTAGCCCTGAACATGGGCTCAACTTTAGGGGAGTGTCCTCATTTACATACAAATGTAACGATTTAGCAAACCATCAACAGTGTTAGTGTTTGCATTTCAATTGAGAGGCTGGTTGATATGGGACACTGCTGCTCAACCCCTTGACCCCTGCTCAACAGAGATATAACCGTACTTTTAAATGTGCTTGTACTGTAATTGAGCGAACATTTGGAATCCTCAAAATGTGATTCCAGTGTTTGGCCGTTTCCCAAAAGCAACTTGAGCCAAACGAACATCATAAGACCATCGTAAGAGCAACATGTAAAATCTGATGTGTTTCCCAAACACCATCGTTAGTCAAGTAGTTTGTGAATAGCATTGTGGGTTCACGAGTGGTCTGGGGTAATCGTGAGGAGAGATGTGAGTCTTGAAAGTACATAAATGCATTGCGTGAACATCCCCTCTTGCTGTATCTGGCAGTATGGCTGCAATTCACAGAATTGTGGAACTTAATCATCGCAGACGCCACCAGCGCAGTAGATTAGTAAGAATTAATGCCAACATAAGAACAAACTTAAAACGGTTAGATGTACTTAGTGACAGAGAAATCATTGGACGATAACGGCTTCCACGGCATGCAATTCTAACTTTACTGGATTTGCTCACACTGGATTTGAGGAGGAGCACTGAGTGCAATTATGCACTCCAGCTGTCCAATTGCTGTGTTCATTGCGGTACTATGCCACAGGAAGCTTTCTCCAAACCGTAGGAGATGGACTGGGACTCAGCAAAGCGTCTGTATCACGGTGCGTCCAAGCGGTAACAGCAGCACTTGTTAGGCACGCACCCGAGTACATTACTTTGCCGAGAACACAGGCAGAATTTCGTGACACTCACAGAGGATTCCATTCAATTGCAAACATCCCTGAAGTTATAGGGGCAATTGATGGTACACTAATTCCCATAATAACCCTGGGGATAGATGAGCCTCTGTAAGTCTGCAGAAAAGGCTACTCCAGCGATAAATGTCCAAGCTATATGCAATCATGAGGGTCATTGTGGCTGGGGGGTACCCACGATGCCTTCATATGGTCCAATTCCATGATATCCCAGACAGCAAAGAATGGGCAATTTGGCGATGGCTGGTTGTTGGAGGACAGTGGATACCCCTTATGGTCGTATCTCCTCACCCCTATTCTGCATCCCCACAATGCTGCTGAGGAAAGATTCATCATTGAACGTACCTTCGGTGTGTGGAAAATGATGTTCAGATATACTGACAAGTCAAGTGGGGGACCACACTTCACACCAGCTAAATGTTGTGCTGTGATTGTGGTTAAGACCATGCTACACAACATTGCAGTGCGAGCATCAGCACCCGAGGATAACAACATAGTCGAGCCTGAGGGAGATGATGCAGATGAGCCTGTTGCTGATGCAGGATGAGAATACATTGCAGGGATTGCTACTCGGCTCCGTCTCATACACAACGTCTTTGACCATTGAAACAAGAATGACACAGAATTCCAGTTGCCATGAACTTTTCTTTTTAATGTGTCACATATTCATAAAGGATGATGTAGAAATCAGTTGTTAATATACAAAGATAATTTGTTTTGTTAAGAAATATATTATTTAATTACTGTATATAAAAAATAAGAAGGCACCATTTTTAACTTTTCAATTCAATTCAATTCAAACCTTTATTTAACTAGGTAGACATTGAGACATTGCATAAATACAACAGACAACAATACACTGACAGTTAGAAACATTACAGCAATACGAAATTTGAAAAAAAAATAACTAATAAAATCAGCATCTGCTCTGACAAGCACATGAAACAGGGAAAAGAGCTTCAACTTAAGTGTCTAACAAATTGTCAAACATAAAAATAAACAATACATAAGTAACAAATAAACAGCAATTATTGTCTTGTGTCTTGGGGGATGAGTATGGAGGTAGTGGGTCGCGACTGAATCTGCAATGAAAAAAAAAGTGAGTGGAGTGCATGAAGTCAGTTCCTCTCATGCATTCTCTCTTGCTGAGGAAAGTCATCTTGCAGGGAAGAATCTTGCCGGGAAAGGTCTTTGTCTTGCAGAGAAAGGTTTTGCTTGGGACTGGCTTGACCACTAGTAGAGGCAGACGCCTCACATGTGGGAATTTCTCCAGCAAACAAGTCTATTCCCCCAGAGACACCATTCAAGGCAGTGGGTCCCATGATGTCCACGGCTTTTTGTTCCTCTGGGGTTAGTTCAAAAACCTTGAAATATACCTTAACTTCTGACTCGATCCCACATATCCCACAATTCTTTTCAATGTCCCGTCCCTGTCTATTGGCTGAGCGCCGCAGAGCAAGCAGCTGGCGGCACATTCAAATTTCAAACTACGCAGAAACATGGAGCACTTAGCTTAAATGTGTTTAAGCTGCTGACTGTCTTTGTTGAACCAAATACTGTTTTGTTGTTACTCGTATTTTTACTTTCATCGGCAGACGCACTCTGGATGCAAGTACAGTGCTGACACTCCTACAATTATATTAAGCGAGGTTTCGTGTAAATGTATAAAGAAAAAAGGCAGTGTATATTTTAGCACTAGTACAACAAGCCCATGTACGGAATTAAAATGAAAGAACATAGAATAGTCATTTTTTTGTAACAATTTAATTGGTTTAAAAGCAAACAAATGGGCTGGTCTAAATCAAATAAATAATCGTTATAAATGCAACAATTGGAATATACGTTTTGAAAACATCAAGGTAAAAATGCAACAATTGGAATATACGTTTTGAAAACATCACAATTTCACCTGCAAAGCATTGTGGTTAATGCAGCAAAAACGCTGAAATACGTTACGTAGGTAACGTTTCAGAGCCTAGTGAAAACGTTACCATGATAACGTTTTTTCTGTGAGATCAGGTTGTGTAAGAAGCGGCGGGGAAAATGGCTGATTTTCGTTTCATTTCACAGTACATCGGAAGATTCCATGGTAAAAACAGCCGTGATGCATTGCAAGCGCCACTGAGTCGACGCTTTTCTAGTGAGACCAGGTTGTTTTAATTTCAGCAGTCTTACGTTTTACGTTTTTATAGGCGTGTTCAATTCTTACATTACTGGGGTGAGAATAAATCAATTACGTAGACAAATGTGGTTGTCACAAACACACATTTATAAGATGATTAAATTAAGTTTCAATCTATTCCTTTACTTAGTCATACAATACAAACTCTCGATTCCACTCCAAATGAGTTTTAAATGTAGGCCTATTCTTATTAAAATCACTGAGAAAATATTGAACAAATTGATTCTTTTGTGATTGACTCTGCATCCTTTTCATCACCTTTGCTGGGGGAGCACCTTCTACGATGCAGCAGTGTGGAGTAGTGGTTAGGGCTCTGGTCTCTTGACCAGAGGGTTGTGGGTTCAATCCCCAGTGGGGGACACTGCTGCTGTACCCTTGAGCAAGGTACTTTACCTAGATTGCTCCAGTAAAAACCCAACTGTATAAATGGGGAATTGTATGTAAAAAAAATAATGTAATTGTATGTAAAAATAATGTGATATCTTGTAACAATTGTAAGTCGCCCTGGATAAGGGCGTCTGCTAAGAAATAAATAATAATAAATAATAATAATAATTTTAAGGTAGTTCTGAAGATGCAGTTTCATGAGGTGTTTGGGGAAACGCACATGAGGATCGATCGAACTCAGCTGCGGTCAATCGTGAGAATGATCTTGAAACCTCAAGTACTACCGTTATTGGGTAAATGGTCCCCTGGCTGGTTGTGTTTTACATAACATAGTTCTCCACAATGGATGTGATGTTGAACTTACAGAGGAAAGATTACAGGGTTTGAAGGAAGCAGATGCTGAACTTGAAGCCCCAGTGGGGGAGACTGCAGATGCTGCAAGTGCCAGGCAGGTCAGACAAAGCCTAAAAGATTACTTTTTTATTTTGTAATTATTCACTCTCTGTAGCCTTGCTTGAGGGGCTTGGCCATCCTCCTCACTTGGGCTTCTGGACATTTTTTTTGCGCTTTTGTCTCCTTCTTTTTTGGATTTCAAAATGCCCTCTGTTTTCTGTCTCAGGGAATGATGAATCCTTATTGGTTGTAACCTTACTCCCCCACTGTGCTTTGATTGGCTGGGCGCATGATTCACTATTTGATATGAGTTAGCCCACACATGAAATGAATGTGCTCTTTTCCAATCTCTTCCCTTAATTCAATTGTTCCTCCTTGACCACAATTGTCCAGGCCACTGATTTAACCTGGTAGTTACCTTGGACAGTTGAGCCTCATTCTAGTGAGAAAGTAACAAAGTGCCCTATTCAACAAGTAATTTGTACTTTACTTTTCAAAGTATGTGTTTTAACCATCCACAGCTTCATAAAATTGCAATCAGAATTCTAAGGTAAAACTATAAGAAAACAAAGTCATGTTAACATATGTTTAATCTAATTGCTTCTTTATTATACTCTGTTTGGCTACTTGGCTTAGTTTCTAATTAAAGTTTGGAAGTCCTGCTGATGTTTAGGCAGACTGAGTGATTGGTACACTGTGACCTGGTGAAAATCCCTGACTTGAAAATAGTGTTTATTCTTTTATGTTAATAACTTATTTTGTACCACAACTTGTTTTCACTTCCATATCCTACAGTATAAATGTGCATAATTATTTCACCAACAACTTCATTTTCATATTTAAATGTTTATTTTATAAAAGTTCAATACACTGTAAACCTGAATAGTTAAACTCATTGAAAAAATTAAGTATTGGAAACACAAAAGGTATAAAATAGTAGTACTGACACAAACGTTTTGGGTTCCCTTAACTTGCAACTCAGTTTTGATTTTGTAGCAATAATGTTTTTGATTCAGATGAACTATATGTGGGATTTTATGTAAAGAGAATTTATGATATTAGATTTGCAGACACACGAATCTTTTCAGTTTGAGTTCATTAACGTGCGACGTCACAAACGTCATTGACGTTGGATGGCACGGTCAAGAAAAATCATCTAAAATATGGCGGCTCTTCCTGGAGTTCAACTAATATTGTAGGTTAACTAAACGTTTAATCTCTTCTGTCTGCGGCGGTGGAGAAATTGTATACGGTAAACTTTCGAATCACGATCAAGTCTGTATAGTTTGTTATAATTTTACAAACTTCACAGTTCATTTCTGCTAAGCTGTCAGCCCGCTAAATCAGCTCACTAGCCAGAAAGCTAGCTAGCTGACACAGTTGAGTTGAGCATGAATTGAATAAGTGCCAGGATAGTTGTGTAGTGATGCAGATGCTAAAAATCTAAAATATTTCTGGTTATTTTTCAAACTAATCTATGTTTGAAATTTATGAAAGGCAATTTTCAAATGCAGGCTAGCCAGTCGGGTGTGTTTTTTGCATGACGTTGGTTTGCCTGTGTGTCTCATTGCAATCCTGGACATTTGTTTTCCACATTTGACGAGCAGTGTACCAGCGGATAAGGTCTCGGGGAGTACGAATGTCGATTGCATTAGCTTCTCAACTGACTAATGATTCAATGATGTAAGCACTGTTTACATATATTTGCTATGTTTTAGACGTCTTCAGCTTTGTCAAGAGCTTTAGCTATCACAATCTGAATTCTGTGCAAACCTATCCTAACACGTTAAATGGCTAGCTATCTAACACAACTAAGTGGCAGCTTTCTAACATGTCTTCAGCTTTGGACTATGTAACGTTTACCAGGCCCACCGAGAGGGCAGGAAAGACGGGGAAATTTCCCCGGGGCCCAAAACCCCGAAGGCGGCCCTGATGAAGGGGGAACTTTATATATATATATATATATAATATAATATTTTAAAACAACTAGCCCTGCACAAGACCTTTTGCTTTCCCACCACAACATTAAAAAGAAACACTCCCATACTGCACACCGAGCCGATGTGCTTCTGTTGTGTAATGATTGTGTATCCAGGCGCTGTGAAACACTTCCTTTCACACAATGATTTGAACTTTCGCATTTCATATTTTACTACACCAAAAAGCTGAAAAAAAGGCATAGCAATTTTATGTATTTTTTTAAAGACTTTTAAAAACTTTAAAAGAACCCTAAAGTTGCACAATATATACCTACCACAGTATGAATTATTCTATTATTAAGATCTATAATTTGCTCAAAACAACGTAGTGCAGCAGTTTGTTAGAAAAATGGTATTGTGTAAAATAAATAAAGTACTTTCTTCAGCTGGTAAACACAATTAGAGAATGATCGGTTAGATTGCTTAAAATACAAATATATTTACCAATACAGGCTATTAGTTAAGAGCAGAGATGAGTGGTTTATTTTTGGCACGGGATAAATAAAAGTGTATAGCAACACCATTAAAATGTAGTTTATGCTAAAAACATATGTTATTTGATGTTAAGTAAGCTTCTGATTAATGACTATTACACGTGGCAGCCAGACATACCAATCCTTCCCCGGGGCCCATGACGGCTCTCAGCAACCCTGAAGTTTACTTATCAACCTAGGTAGCTAGCTAAATAATTCAAGCTTCCATTCGTTTCAAATAGGTTGCATGTAGCTATGAAAGCCATTCCTGCTAGCCTGTAAACTTTAGTAGCTAGCTAGCCTGGAAAAAGCCTGAAGAAACTTGTAATGTTGGATGGCCGTGCACGTTTTTGATGAAATCGCGTGGTGGCGCCAGGTGCACAAAATGGTGGCTTAGAGTAGAGCATGTGGCTATGACAAGATAGGTGTAACATTAGCAGCCTTTAACATGGTGTAGCTGAGTATTTTGCTCCATGATAGTTATCAAGTAAAGGTATTTTGTTTTTAGTTTTGAAACTGTTAGGGAGGGACATAGGTAAGGCGGTGACATTGATATTTTGCCATGTTTCTTTGACATTTTTTAATCTCATTTACTCTGAGTATGTCAATGTTACAATCTATTGCAGGTCAATTTAGCCATTGAGCTCTGATTAAATCGGCTTTGAATGAAAATGCATAGTTGACCAAGTACTTAAGGTTTCAAATTATTTGTCATGTTTCAAAATGAGGATAGGACATCAATTCATTTTTGCTTATGAGATCTCTATTTCTCTCTACAGGCTTGACTGAATGATGCTGGTGCTTATCTAGCTAGCCTAGGCCCTATGCTATATCCCAGCAGTGAAAGGTACACTTTACAAAAACACGTTGGATTATATTTGCTATAAACATGTTTATCATGTTTATCTTCACCATGTAGGGTAACAACATTTGTTATGCTTCCGGGTTGCTGATGGAATGGAATGGCTTGGAATTGTAAGTTGTGTGCGGCCATATTTCACTCCAGGACAGAGTTGCTAAAACACTATCGCCTGCAGCATAGTCACTATTCAAGAGTCAGTCCAAGGGGGACATTTAAAAAACCATGAGATGTTGGCATGCCCGTTTAAGAGCTGTCATGACCGCACAAATGTATACTCATCGTTCAATACCCACAAGAGTAGAAAACACCAAGCTTATACTAGGTCAGACTTCCATGATGCTTTAGTTCATCAGGAAACTGATACCCCTCCTTCCACTACCACTGATGACTTGTGATGAGTGTCCTAGCCAGAGCACAGACATACATGATGCTCCAGAGAAACAGTGTGACATAGGGCAGTTGAGGAACCAGTTGCAACTAAATATTGCCTCTTTATTCCTGAAGATGCAGACCATCCTTCATGTTTCAGACACAGCTACACAAGAAATCATTGAACACTTGAATCAGATATTCTCCTTGTCAAGGCCTCTAATTAAAGAGACAGTCAGTGATATATTGCAGAAGCATGACCACACTGTTTGTGATACCATCCTTGATGAAGTAGTTGATGCTGTTATGGACAGTAACATTCTTGTCAGTGCCACTGCTAGAGGTGCAAAGTTTTCATCTGCCAAGCGTAGGAAAACATTTGTAGAGAAAAATGACCCTGTGGTAATGCCTGTGCAGAATGTTTTAGAGCCAGGACAGCCAGGACACACAACAATGTATGTTCCAATACTTCAGATGATTCAGGAGCTGATCAAAAACACTGACATTTTGAGCAAAATCCCAGAATCAAATGCTCTTCAGAGTCACTATATGTCCCACCAAGATGGTTCATATTATCAAGAAAATGAGTTGCTAGCAACAGGAGAGCTTAAACTGTCACTGCAGCTATATATTGACGATTTAGAGATTGCAAACCCACTTGGCATATCTAAAAAAATTCACAAACTGTGTACTGGGTCCTTGCCAGTCTGCCCAGTAAGTATCGGTCAGCCTTGCACATGATTCAGCTAGCAGTACTGTGTAAAGTAATAGACCTCCAAAAGTATGGTTATGCTACCGTTCTTGCACCTTTGTTAAGGGACATTCACACTCTTGAACAGGATAGTGTTTTCATTGAATCAATTGGTCAGAATGTCAAGGGCACTGTCCTGTGTGTCTCTGCTGACAATCTTGCCGCTCATGGACTAGGAGGTTTTATGGAGTCTTTCAGAGCAGAGTATGTTTGTAGATTCTGTATGGCCACTAGAGATGAGATTCAGTCCATTGAAGTCAGAGAGGGGAAGTTTTGCATGAGAACAAAAGCCAGCCATGATCTTCATGTAAAAGATGTTGTGCAAAGTGATAGTCAGTTTGGTGTGAAAGGAGATTGTGTGTTGCGTGAGTCACTGCAGCATTTCTACCCTATCACAGGCTTCCCACTAGATATACTTCACAATCTTTTGGAGGGTATTGTACCGGTTGAGTTGTGTCTTTGCATTAAAGAGCTGATCCACCTTAAGTACTTTATTTTAGAGTATTTGAACAGTAAGATTGCATCATTCCCATATCAGCATACAGACAAAGTTGATAGACCACAGTCAATCCCCAAGATCTTTGCATCAAAAGGGACAATAGGTGGAAATGAGCATGAGAATGCCACATTACTTAGACTCCTTCCTTTGCTGGTGGGTAGTACAGTTCCTGAGGGAGAGAAGTCATGGGCAGTCTTTTTTTTATTCTTTATTTTTTTTTTTAAATGTAGTCGTCGCCAATTATTTTACCCCGGTTTTCACCCGAATTTAGCATGCCCAATTATTATCTGTATCCCCGGCTCACCGCTCGCAACCCCCCCGCCGACTCGGGAAACGGAGGCTGGAATACGCGTCCTCCGAAACGTGCTCCTGCCAAGCCGTCATTTTTCGCACTGCAGATCCACAGTAATACCACCAGACCTATAGTGCCGGAGGACAACACAGATCTGGCGGCTCCACTGCAGAGCCACAGGCGCCCTATCGGCCACAGGGGTCGCTGATGCGCGGTGAGCCGTGGATTCCCCTGCCGACCTAAGCCCTCCCTACCCGGGCAGCGCTCAGCCAATCTTGCGCCGCGTCATGGGCAGTCTTGATGGACTTGAAAGAAGTGGTAGAGCTGGCATTATCCCCCTCATTTACAGATGAAACCATCCAGTATTTGCAGTGTAAAATATGTGACCTCAGACAGATTCTCCGAGACGTCTTCCCTGAGTTTAGGCTTCGCCCCAAACATCACTATGTCGAGCACTATCTGGACCTTATTAAGTGCTTTGGGCCCCTATTGCACCTCTGGACTATGCGGTTTGAGGGGAAGCATCGCTTCTTCAAACGGGTAGTACACGACACACAGAACTTCAAAAACTCTGGCAACCAGACATCAACACATGATGGCATATCATCTTAGTGCACCATCATATTTCACACCACATACACAAACATCTAGTGTCACCTCAGTACTGGTTTCAGCACTACCAGATGTAGTCAAAGTGTACATTGAGGGACAGACAACTAGTAACACAATCTACAGTACATCTAAAGTCACTGTTGATGGCACTCACTATGCTACTGGAATGTTTGTATCTGTTGGAGTGAATGGCTGTCTGCCTCAATTCTGCAAAATTGCTCAGATCTATCTTGTGAATTACAATGTTTCCTTCCTCTGTAGTCACTTTGAGTCATGGTATGTTGAACATCTGCGTTCCTATGAGCTGTCACCTACACAAGGGAGTCTGTCTGTCCACCTGCTATCTGAGCTCAACGACACTGTCACATTTGCTGCTTACACTGTTGATGGCAGGCTGCTGTTGACCCCCAAGAGATACATTTTACTGAGAGAGTGCTGAGTTAATCTTGAGGTGAGTAATCTGTTGGTTCACTAGTGATACAACTTTTTAAAAACATATTTTTTCCCTAAGGTGATACTTGTGCCTAGATCAACTGTGTTTCTAAAGTGAAGGAGTTGCTCTTGTACTTTTGACTGACAGATTGTCTTTTACAAGTCGGACAAGCTCAAGTTGGATGTAGACTTCAGCTTGCAGTACGAAGACCCTGATTTTGATGGAGAACTTATCTCCCTAGTGGACATTGACGAGTTGTCACAGAAAGCTACACTGAAACTTTTCATGGCAGAGGTGGAAACCAGTTCTATTTCAACCACAGACACAGAGTTGCTGTCAGATGTGTCCTCTCCAGAGCGACTTAGTAGATGGCCACCAGGTATTTTTCCCATGCCCACTTTTGCTTACGAGGTAGAATTGAAGCTTAGAGAAGGAAACACTGCCTTTGAAAGAAATGGAAAGTGTCTTCAGTTATCTAGAGATCAAAAGCATGACATCCTAGAGAAACTTGCAGCTACTATTTACAGTTTCAAAGCTTACCCGAATGACAGAGAGTTATCAAAAGCAGCTGAAGCACTTGTTTCCAAACACCCCTGCCTGAAAGAGCTTGGATCTGAGACTGGCTGGTATGGATGGAAGAACAGCATAAAATACAAAATGGGTAACTACAGAACCAAGTTGAGGAGAGCAGGATGTCAAGATGTCATTGTAAACGCAGGAAAAATAAGCAGAAGTAATCCAGAGAATGAACCATCACACTCAAACTTAAAGAGACCCAAGCGTGCTGAAGTGAACTTTTTGCCCGACTTCCCCAAAGGACAGGACTTGGCAAGTCTTGAAAGACAGAGGCTGGAGATAATCCATGAAGTTCAGAAGACTGAGAAAACCCTACCCCTCATCGATAGGATGATGCAGACGACATTTGCCCTGCGGCGGCAGGAGGTAGTCACCAACAGCCCACCTGTGAGAGATATCCTTGAGCGCTGGCCTGCTCTATGTTTGGAGTCGCAGGTAAAATTGCACAGCTTTGTTTTTTCACCAATATTTTGTTTTTCCATATAATTTTTATGTACATAAGATAAATTAAATAACTTGTCTTGAATACTGTCACTTGTCTGTCGTTTCTGTGTGTAGGTGTATGCCGAATTCCAACGGATCACAAACCAGAACTTGCCGAACATCTTTTATGAAGAGCTTGACCGCCACACTCTTCGCTTGATGACCTTATACCGACAGAGGGCATCAAAGACAGGAAAGACATCTGATGCTTTGGCTGACATTCTGAGGATTCATGATCTACAGGTAAGATGGTCAATGCATACGTCACTAGGTCACTGCATATCTAAAGATGGGAATCAGACCTGGGTCAAAGTAAATCAAGCATAATCTATTTGACTCTGGTTGAATACTTGTACATTGTTATCACTTTAGTGATCTGAGGGTTCATGTACTGGTGAGTTTGTGCATGATGTATCCATTCTAACTATTCACAAGATTTGTGTGCCAGGTAGACAAGTATGACCCAATATGAAGGTCAACACTAAGCCCTCCTGCCCTGTGGAGATCTGAAAGGATACGTAAGCAATATGCTAGCAGCTCCACATAGACCTCTGATAGGCTAGTTGGAATGTATGGCATATTGCTAACACCTGCCAAATCTTGTCAGATCTCCAGAGTGCATAGGGCGTGAAGGCTTGGGGATGATGTTGAGATTAGACCTATGTCTCAAAATGGATTTGGGATTATTATCTCTTCAGGACCAACAAGATGTCCACACAAGGCATACCACTGTGCTCTATGCCCTTCCTGTGTTGCTGTGTGAGGACGTTTCTGGATTTTTCAAGACATGCAGGGTTAGTTTTTTGCCCCTCTGGTGTGTGTGTTGATTGTGCGCATTCCAATTCAACATTATATCAATTTGTGGTTGTTATACAGTAAGTTTTCAAAGCTATTTCAGTCACTGGAGTCTTAACCTTTGTCTTCTAAATGCTACTTTTCCTGTCATTTGTGCATTTCAGGTGGAGGATTCTGATGAGCCAGATGTTGGTGATGCACCAGTCGCCATCCTTACAGCCGTCAGTGACAACACTGAAAAGCCGATCCACTTCAACCCAATCAAGATTTCCATTGTCCATTGACTTCACTGGAGAGTGAAGTCATGGTGACCAACCTACCCAGACTGGCTGACGCTTTCCTGGTAATATTCGGTCTGATCTATGCTCTACATCTGAGTTATCCAAAAGAACTGGCCAACACTTTTGAGTTCATTCAGAAAATCCTGCTGGGCCTAGAAGATGGGAAACTTAAGCCAAGACTGCAGGCTTTAAAGAATGACTTGCTGATACATGTGTAGTGATTGACCAAAGACACGATCCGCCTGGGTTCTGTTGGATGCATTATTTTTATACTGTGGAAGACATTTTGAGTTTACAGTCAGTATATGAGTTTCATTTCTCTTATTTTCTTGTGATCTTAGTTAGGGCACTGAAAGAGCTGTTATGGTAGCTGGAATACAGAACAAATCCTGAGTTTTTGTTTTCTAACAGGGAAAGCAAACTTTACAGGCCACAGAAGTGTTTTACTTTAGTCATATGGCCTAAGGCAGGCGAGTGGAAGGTGAAGGTGATGTAACAGAATTGTTGTAATACAGTTGTGGGCAGCACCTATGAGCCCAGCTTTAGTTTGTTGTTAATCATTTCATGCAGTTGATTCTACTTAATATAATTTTTTAGGTTGCTCACATACTCTGCCGACATGCTTCTGGACAGCTTTTTCTAGAGAATTGTTGAAAAGCACGCTCATGGTAAATGTTTTTTTTTTCTCAGAGACTATCAACATCTGGAAGCAGAGGCTACCTCAAAATAGTCATAGTCATTTTCTGAATCCCAAATAGACCCCTACCTCCTATGTAGATCTGAGTAACAACCCCACCCTGCCTTCTGATAGGCTGGATGGAGTTTTTTTTAAAACCATGTTTACACTTATCCTAACATCTCTATGGGAGTATCTAGGGAGTAGGGGCTTGGTGATGATTTGGGATTCAGAGAGACAGGATCACTTAACCTCTTTTTCACACTACCAAGCAAAGTTGCACTGTGTAAAGTAACAGACCTCTCAAATACTTTATGTGGTTATGACACCATTATTGCACCTTTGTTAAACACAATTTTCAAATTGTTATCGTTACAATAAAACATTCTTCATGTTTTAATTATGCATTTGAACATGTTTTTTTTATTTGTGTTAACTTTATATATTGCATGTATTGTTTATTTTGAGTTAGTGCTACTCAATTGACCTCAGGTAATCAGTTGCCTAAAAAAAAAAGATTAACCGTACAATTGCCTTTTGAGTTCCACTAAGTTATATTTTTAAATTTACATTGAAGTTACCACAACTTAAAAATGTTAAGTAAAGTGTAAGAAAAAAAATCAGTAAGCAGAACACAAACACATTAAGTTATGACAACATAATATGTATACATTAAGTGCACTTCAAATGGTAAGTTGTTGTTAATTCAATGTATTGAGTTTTAATTAGCAAAATAATTGAGTTCATCATCATACTATTTTAAAGTATAGTTTAATTAAACTTGAAAGCTATATTAACTAAGAATAGTAAGTACTGTATACATTTTCATTTTAAGTTTCATTACTCAAAAAATCAAAGGCAATCAGTTGCCTCAATTTTTTTGAGTTAGCAGAACTTATCAGGGTTTACAGTGTAGCGTTTGTTGTTGTTCAATGTGTATATTAAATGAACCGAGGAAATTGTTAATTCTGAGCCTTGTTTAAAATATTTAATTGCAGGTGAGAATTTAGATGAAATGGAATAAAATGTGGTTTCAATTTATTCAAATTGGTTTAACTGATGCAGGTATGTATAAAAGGCTGCACGGCCTGTATGTACAGGCTTATAGAGGGTGGGGCTTAAGGTGCTCCAGTGGGTTGCTGCTGAACGCATCCAAAATTGTAACTGTTTATTATTATTATTTGTTTAAAAATCATTTGTTTTACTTTATTTTTATTAAATAAGTGTTTAGTAGCATAATTATTTCAATGGCTGCCAGATTTCTTGCCTTTGTCTGATCACTTGCGCCTAGCCCTCCCAACACAAAGTCAAAGAAAATAAGTGGTCGACATTGATTTGTGACCAAGGGTTTGTGCATAAAAATATCAAAATCTACTCTCTCTCTCTCTCTCTATGTGGAGTTAGGCATGGCCAGCAGAGTGAAAGGTCTCATTGTCAAATGATTTAAATGTAATTATGAAATATGTTTAGTACAGGCAGTTAGGATTCACTGGCAAGCTCAAAGCAAGGTTAAGACAGATATGGAGAATATGACTCAATATTGGAGCTACACAGCCAATAGGGAAAATGTAAAACAAATAATTAAAATTTGATGCAACTTACTGCATGCTTACCTTTTCTGGGAGGCATCTTTTTAAACTCTGAAAAAATTAACACTATGGCTATTAATAACCGCATTATTTTTGTTTGGATTTTATCTGTGTTTATGAAACCATGCCACACCACACACATGTCTGGTTGAACAATCCATTTAAAGTCTCTGAGTAAGACATATTCGGGTCTGGGAAATATTAGATTGATTATTATTAATATATTATTCATGCAATATGCTACTTAGACAAACTGGAGCTCAACTAGTGACAAATTAAATGCAAATATTTTTTTTCTTTAAGAATTATTTGTATGCTTTCATACTTAATATATGTGTTATATGTATATACAGTGGTACAGATTAAAATAAATATAGTATATACTGGTTCAGAGGAGGTGTGCTAGAAAAGTGTGATGGTTTGTGGATGTATGTGAAGTGGTGGCATCAAAGAAAGAAATTCAACAACAACAATAACAACAACATAATAATAATAATAATAATAATAATAATAATATCAAGTAGGCATTTTTGATCTACTCTGTTTGTACATTTAGAACACCCTGTAACAGTTTAGTTGAAGGATTTGTTATAAAGGATACTGCAAATAAGAGTTTTAAGTACAGTATAAAAAACACACATTTTTCTATGGTGTACTATATTTATTATTTTTTTTTTTATTCAACAGACG
Source organism: Acipenser ruthenus (assembly GCF_902713425.1). Lineage (NCBI taxonomy): Eukaryota > Metazoa > Chordata > Actinopteri > Acipenseriformes > Acipenseridae > Acipenser > Acipenser ruthenus. The sequence continues at coordinate 106,023,973 of NC_081189.1, read as the reverse complement.
CCATTTATGCAATTCATAATAGATCAAAAGTAATATATCCAAAACGTATTATTTCTATTTATATGGCCTCTATTTGATGTTTTTTTTAATTAAATGTCATCAGATGTCATTAGATCAAATAATATATTTATGAACACAACGCAGTTACATTTTCCATGTTACATAGAAAACACACCACTAATACAAAATAACAGCAATAGTTTTACAACCATGTCTGCACAAATGCCAACAAAAAATGATGTGTTAAGTTAAACGGAATTGTGCATGTTTTATATATTTGGAAATCACATTACCACTTTACAAAAATCCTTGTTATGCATCCTTAAATTATTATTATTATTATTATTTATTTCTTAGCAGACGCCCTTATCCAGGGCGACTTACAATTGTTACAACATATCACATTATACAGATATCACATTATTTTTACATACAATTACCCATTTATACAGTTGGGTTTTTACTGAAGCAATCTAGGTAAAGTACCTTGCTCAAGTACAACAGCAGTGTCCCCCACTGGGGATTGAACCCACAACCCTCCGGTCAAGTGTCCAGAGCACTAACCACTACTCCACACTGCTGCCCTAAATATATTAAAGTGAAACGTTACTGCAGTAAAGTATATCTCTATTGTGAGTAAGAGGCACCTCCAACTCGGGATATATTTAATTTGCCGAACCACGCTTGGAAGAATAATGAAATATTTACAAAAAAGAAGTACTGGGTATACATGCTTAATCATGGTCAAATATTTAGCCATTGTCACAATATCGCAGTGTTCCGGTTAAATGATTACTGCAGACGTTATGTGTACCTGGAGATACCTGACCTCAAAATCTTTATCAAAATTGTTTTTCGAACTACGCAATTTCTCTGCAAACAAATAAAATATAAATTACAAGTAATATGTTTTGTTTAGTAAATATTTTACCAATTTAAATCTGTAGCCTAAAACTTGTGTAAAACACAAAAGGAAACGATTATACCAAATATTTCTCTATTGTTATATTTTCTACTCTGCAGAATGTATTTGAAGGTATTGATAAATATGTGTGTGTGTGATATTGCTACCAGGTTGTTTGGAAGAGTCCAGATACCAGACCGTATAAACCTTTTTTTTAAAATGTACTTGTAGCAATAAAAATGCCTTTTGGTAAACTCTATTGATTTATGGGTTTGCTTTTTTTTCTTCTGGAAATTTCACAACGATGTACATATTGATATCAATAAACAATTTAATAATAATAATAATAATAATAATAATAATAATAATGTATATATGTTGCATTGAAAGCTTGGTTCCTTTTTTTGCTTTTTAGTGTGAATGACATGACATAATTTACATCATTTTGAAAGAGCTCTTTTTTGAAAAGACAGATTTTTTTTATTTTATTTTTTAGCCGCATCTCTACTAAACAAAAGCTGTTGAGCGGGATACACAAAGCAGGCAAAGCTAAAGCATCTAAAGTACAGTAAAGACACAGAAATATAGGTCGTTACTTTGATCAATTTCATTTTGAAAAAAATGTAAAGTATATTTAATGAAATAGTTTGCACGAATTAATAATCGCAATTTCATAAAGAAAAAATGACAATGAAAAGAACACACATTTTAAAAGTTCTCAAGACACATTTATTTTGCCTTTCGTGTTAGTGTCATGCAGTGCTGGGCTCTATTATCTCTGTTTAGGTTGAAAACTTCAATAGTTGAAACTTTCAATGCATGTTTAATTGCACGGATAAACAAAACTGAATTAATCTAACAGAAAACCTCACACACACTCAATGTTGATGACGTGATGTAGACACCAATAGAATAAACTATATTCCGACAACATTTTACTCTGAGAAACTGCCATACAAATGTAGCTTTGCAAATGGCTGTATCTTATTATTATTAAAGAATAGGTTGTAAAAGTAGAGCTTTTTCATACATTGAATTGTAGAAGTTATTATTTTTCTAACTATCCATGGGAAACGCGAAGGAACGGTAACGCTTTTCACGATAAATATAACATAAGGTATTAGCCAAAATCCACGTAAATTAAATATCTGATCACACTCTTTTTAGTACCCTATATCAATATATAGAATAGAGACTTTTCTCTTTCTGTTAGTTTCTGTTTATGAAGATGTATTAACAGTAGGAATTATTCCTCTTAGTTATGTGTTAATTAACATATTAATGTGGTATTCGTTTCAGTTTGTTGTTTTAAAATGTTATTGATTTGAATACTTTAGTTTTGTCAAACATACACTAAAACCGAGCAGGTATCAGGTGAAACCTAACGTTGCATGTTAATTTGTGTAGTAGGCCTATCAATAAATAAACCATTTGTGTTACTGTAAATCATTTATTAAACTACGTTTTTTAATAATAATAATAATAATAATAATAATAATAATAATAATAATAATAATAATAATAATTAGGAAGCTTTTTGTCAACAAAGAATCGTTTTCACATTTACCACCCTGCTGTAAGTTAACTCCAAGTCCACCCTCCGTAAGGTCCTTAACCGTTTTACAAGAAAATTAAGCAAACTTAGCATGGTGGTTAACGCTTGGAGAATATGGCTCTTAATGACTGTGGACTATTAAACTGTACACCACACTGGGAGGGCAGTGACTATGGTTTAATCGGTTGGCTAGTTGAATTGATCATTTCTTGACCATGCTAATGCGTTTATTATTATTATTATTATTATTATTATTATTATTATTATTATTATTATTATTATTATTATTATTATTATGGTTTGGTTTTTTGCGTGCGGAATAGGAAACATGTTAATAACAGTAAGTGCTGAAACTAGCTGCACCATCAATAAATAAAGTGCACTTAAATGCCCTAATGTTTTTATTGCTACACCCTGAATCTAGTTTGCGGCAGTACAAGAAAATCACTTTCGCCTTGTCACAAGAAATAGACCCGGTCAGACCTACATTGACGGCACTCTGCATCCTTACAGCAGAAGGGCAGAAACATCGCGTGACAAAAGGAGAAAAACAAGAGGCTCGGGCATGCTATATATGCTATATAGCATTATATTCCATAGTAAGTGTGAGTTGAAACCTGCAGAGTCACTTGCATCATGAAAAAATACCCAAAAGGCTACATAAGCAGCCAATGAACGTACCAAATAACACACTAAATAGCCAAAGCCCAAGGCTTCCTGCACGCAACACTCAGTTCATTTTTTTATGAAACGAGCCTAGATATATACACAAGTAAAACGCAAATGTCCTGCTTAGTGAAATTATATTGGCCATGGACAAGTCGCTGGATTCCAGGGGCTCTCCTTCCGTTTCCTTTCTTATAAACGATATACTGGGAGAGTCCCCATCTAAACCCCAACAGCAGGATACTGGGAACACAAAACTAGTAACCATTTCCACAGGGAACAGAGAGCATGAAAAACAAGTGGAGGCCACTTATAGCGAGAATTCCGGTAAGATACCAATACAGTATACAAATGATACAGTGAAGGTTCATAATGAATAGGGATCATTTATAAATAGGGCTTGAACTTTTCAGAGTTTATTTTCCAAATCTCTATCTCCCTTTAAATGTTAATTAACTACTAATTGACATTTAATAAAGAGAAAACTGCTAATTAAAGACTGAGTTTAAGTTTTTTTTTTCTTTGCTACAAATCAATGAGCTTTTAAATGTTGGACTTGCTATCAGTGAACACTCAGTAGTGGGTATTTTATGCTGGAAAGAAAATATATCAAGACAACTGAAAATAACAAAAGCACAACGTTAAACTATAGGCGACTGCAAGAATAAAATGCAATTAGGAACAATGATAATAATTAACGTAATCTCTACAAATGAAGCAAAACACAATCAGGCTCAGTCAAGATATGAAGGTAAAAACAAATTACTTTGTAATTAACAGCCGTATCTGAGTTTAATTAGGTAACAGAATCGGCTCAAAATAAGTGTAAAGGGACGTCATGTGATCAAAAATAAAATGCGAAAATTAATTAATAAACAATCGCATGGTATCAATGTTGTCAGTAAACGTACACGTTGATTATCTTATAATGTATTTAGCTGATTTCGTTCTAGTATTCTCTATAAAGGGATAACACGTTTAACTGTAACAGTGTTGGCTTCAGTAAACCGTTTATGTCTTTATCCGGATACCACAATGTAGTTTGTAGCCTTAAGCAGATATACAAGCTCATTAATTAATAATGTGTATGTATTTGTGTTTGTATGTATTTGTTCAAATCTGTATATCACTGCTCTTTCCCTGCATGTTCATACATTTAGGTTACCTTTAACTAAGGCCTATATTTCACAAAGGCTTGACTGGAAACTCGTTACATCTTTTATTTTCTTTCATTTTCAATCGAGTAACAACACCACAATCTGTTCATTTCAGTGATTGTCGAAAACCCGGCTTGTGGGAAACATTCTGAAGATTCTTCCTCAAAAAATATAACGGAGGAGCCAAATAAGTCTTACCAGCAAAGGACAAAGAAAACAAGGACCGTTTTTTCACAGAATCAGGTTTTCCAGCTACAATCGACATTCGACATGAAACGATATTTAAGCAGCTCAGAAAGAGCTGGACTGGCTGCTGCTTTGCATCTCACAGAGACTCAGGTCAAAATCTGGTTTCAGAACAGAAGAAATAAATGGAAACGTCAACTGACCTCTGAAATGGAATCACCAAATCTAGGAACTAAACCCCAAACACTGTCACCGTTTCACATACCAGCAGCTTTACAGAAAATAGACGAACTTCTTCTTCCCATTCAGGGAGCTTCGTTGTATGCAACATCTTTCTTATCTTATTATGGGACCTTGCTACCACAGGAGACACCATCCATGCATTATGCTTTACTCGAGAACTATAAAAACATAATTGTTTGACACATGCTAAGTGTATTCTATTCTTTCACGAATTACACATTTATATACCGGTATGCAGTGTACATATCTGAATACTTTATTTTAAAATTACATTATAGGGGAGACCAGGGACAGATGCAACATTTTTTTACAATTCTCGCCGTTACACAGAGACGATTTGAGTTAGTTTGACCAGACTTTAATACAAACCACTTACATCTGTCCTCTACCAATCCCCATTGCTACCCTGTTTTAAGAGCTGGTATACATACAGCAAGAGCTTGAAATGTAAGCTGTCTGATGTTATTTTTTTTAAGTCAGACGTTTTAAACTGTTTACCACATCTAAAATGATAGGGTTAGTCACTCTGAGTCACAATTGTTACACATGTACATTTTGTTTCCTTCAGTGCAAGCTTCATGTGCCCAAATATGCTGTAGCTGAGCTAATGTTGTATGGGGTTAATTGTAACACGTGTTACAAACTGGCCCCAAACCCAGGGACCAGGGAGACATTACTAAACCTCATGTTCCAGCAAGAAACAACAAACATAAGAGCAATCAATTGTCAATTATAAGAACAGAGATCAGGGATGATAATGCCAAAAGCATGGATCCATAAGCTGGGTACCACAGGTATATATCACAAAAAGTAAACTGGGGAAAAAGATGTACTCTCCTGGGTCTTTGGAGATAAAATCTCAGGACTTTAACATAGGCATTGCCTCTTCCACCGGCAGACGGAAACCTGCACTGAGCATGTGCCGAGTGAGTGATTGAATATGCACTTAATCACCTTAATTAGTGAGCCAGTTGATTGGACACTGGATAGGGAGTGATTTCAGCTGTTGAATTGCAAGCTTGAATAAAAGTAACAAAGAAAATCACAGAAAACAAACAAACAAACAAACAAACAAAAACAAAACAATATGCCACGTCTGCTAAGAGAGCAGCGCCTTCGTGCAATCGGCATGTTGGAGGCTTGACTAGTTCAGCGTACTGTGGCTCGCCGTCTTGGGTGCTCACAGCCAGCAATTTCAAACCTGGCGAGACGTTATAACCAGACACATACTGTCAATGACAGGCCACGAACTGGGAGACCAAGAGTCACAACACCTGCCCACGATCGACAGGTCATTTTGCAGCATCTTCGTGATGTCAGTTGTTAATCAGAACAATAAAAAGTCACTGTTATTTTTTTATCACATCTGGTGAATTTTATCCAAATATAAGTGATACGTTTCTTTTGATGCTTATATATAATCAAATGTTCAATTTTCCTAATCGCCATGGAGGTATATTTCATACGGTTTAATTGTTTGACACGGCTATAATTATCCTTTCTGTTTTCTTTGTTTGGTCATATTTAAGAAATTGTAACGTTAACTCATATATCGCATGCATAAACAGCTTATATGTGAATCGATGTATTTAAACTGTTCCATTCTTTGTATCTGTAAAGTCATGTCTGCCAGAGGAAGGTTGAACAGCAATGTGATATTACTGTAAAATACAATAACATACAATAGAACGTTTATAATATTTGAATATTTCTTGTGACTTTTTAATTGCTACATAAAAATAATAACTGTATAGCGATGACACTTTTACATGTTTACTGTGCACACCGTAACAGCAAATATAGTAAATCAAAGTAGAAGAATGGCAGCGCACAGTGGCGCATGGTCAATTGTGGCATAAACACACCAGCCTATAGACTACATCAATAAATAAGTAAGGTGAAAATTTATATACAAATCAGCTATCAGGTTACCATGTTAATTTAGCATGCTAAAAATTAAGCAGCTCATCAACCACATATACTGAAACTGTTAAAATTACTCTAATGCTGCCTTTAAACTGTGGCGTCCGTCTGTAATATAGCCCCATATGTGTAAAAAGGCCATTAATACATCTTATCTGAATGAAAGCGTTTCTGTGTTGTTTTCACGAACGCTTTAAAATGGTCCTATTATGTCTGGAAGTGAATTTAAAAATCCCTTTAGGCCTAGCTTTTAAATGAAAAACGTTTAAAGATAGTTTTCGTAAAAAAATAATAATATTATAATAAGACACCCCATTATAAAAGTGCCAATAAACAATAAAGGCAATTAGAATAATTTAACACAGGCACACAAATAAACAAAACTTGTGATTAAGTGGTAAAGCGATGTGGATGTGTTAAATGGTCCTATTATTATTATTATTATTATTATTATTATTATTATTATTATTATTTGTAAAATATTGTGTAAAAATGCAATGCAGTTTTTGCCTTGGTCATTAATCCATTATATGCCATCAGGAAGAAAGATAACTCTGTCGTGTAAAAGCATCAAAACCCCAAATGGTGTAGCAGGTAACATAATCGCATATACAATGTGTGACACCCAACTGAACAAGAAACTCAGATTAGTTATATTGGATTAGAAATTAACTCTGAACTCTTAGTGCATGCCATTTTCAAAGTGTCTTTGTCCATCAATCCAAATGCTTCTTTCTTTCTTTCTTTCTTTCTTTCTTTCTTTCTTTCTTGTAAGCCAAGAAGCATACATTAGAAAATAAAAAAGACAACATGTACACACATATTTGTAATGCTTTTCTTCTATAAAGTCCATATAGGCTAACCTACTTTAATGTATATGACATAACGACGTGTTGAAGCAAAACACATGAACGCAAATATCATTAAATGCGTCAAAAGAACACAAACAATGCAGAAATTAGTTTGAAATGTGTGCATTATGGATCACCACTGATATATATATATATATATATATATATATATATATATATATATATATATATATATATATATATATATATATGTGTGTGTGTGTGTGTGTGTGTGTGTGTGTGTGTGTGTGTGTGTGTGTGTAGAACGGCCACTTAAGAAATGCATAGTAAATGTGCAAGCACTCTCGAGATGCTCTGGAGACAAAAGCATAATTTATTTAAAGAAATGGGTCTGATGTAATAATACGCACAGTAGAATTTCTTTAACCTTGGGGACAGTGTATTCAAGTCAGCTGCCTTCTCCATGTACCTAGACTGCCCTCTCTTCTTTCTCACGCGATTGACTGATTCAATACAAGTTCAGCTAGGCATACAGCAGCTTTCCTCGAGTCAACCGGTGACTTGTCAGTTTAAATAACTTCTGAGGCACTCAAACAAACAATAAAGCATTAAAAACTGAGATCTCTTTATTGAAGTCGGTATGAAAAAAAAAAATAATCGACTTTATGAGCCATTAGTAATGCCCCACTAAAAATTCCAATTAACGCTTTTTTTAAAATTTCTGAATCACTGATATGGGCTCGAATTAATAAAACATACGAATATGTAAAACAAAATGTACACAATTTCTGTAAATCAGGCTGCAGAAGTTTTCCTGAATTCACACACGGTGTTGATAACTAAAAAGATTTTAAAAAGTCACACACATTTAAAAAAAAGTCACACACATGTAGCCTTTTTTATATTTTTAATGAAGCCTGCACGTGTATGGTCATTTATAGGGTGTACTTTTGTAGCTGTCACATACAGGTGCACGACGTAACACTAGAAGAGCGATATAAAAAACAAAGGGACTATGTACCCTAAAATATGGAAATAAGTTACAAGTAAATTGGATATACCACTTAAATGCGGTTTTACAGTTTCGTCTTTTCAATGCAGGGCGAATCTGTTTGTTCTTGGTCATTCTTAAAAGGTAATGGAAGAGAAAAAAAAAAAACATGCCTTGAAATATTTGGTGCAAAAGCTATTATAAGACGAATACTGGAAGAGTTTCCAATTGTAGCTAATAACTGAACTGTTATTGTCATTAAAGATAAATCCCGATATGCCTATTGTCTTGTGCTTGTCCTCAGAACTGTATAAACAAGTTTTAATCAAATACCCTTCCCATTTTTTTTTTGTTTTATCAAATAAAGTTATGAAATAGCTTGTTTAGACTATGGCTGGGACCAAATCAAAACTTTGAAAACCCGCTAATCGTACTTAACAAAACTGTATTTAATAGCGTTTTTTTGTAAGTATTTTATTTCTTCTAGTCATGAATAAAATCTCTATTAAATACAGTTTTGTTAAGTGCGATTAGCGAGTTGTCAAAGTTTTGATTTGGTCCGGGTCTATGTTTTAACAAATACACAAATACATACATACATACATAAATACATAAATAAAATTAATGGAACAACCACATTATGAAAAAAAGAACATTTATTGGTTGTATATTAATAGGCTACAAATAAAGACCTCTTGGTTTTAAATGCGTACAACTTAATTTCATGTTATTTATAATGGGTGTCAACACATCGCTTTGCCGTTTTAACTTTATAAATATTACTTTTATGTGGGTTAAATGTGCAGGTATGGTTTATGACTTGATATCCAAGCCTTCGATGCTGTTCTTGTGATTCATTTCTCTTAAAAATGGGGTATTAAAATGGCATCTAATAAGAGTTGTATACAGTGGAATTCGAGGGATTATAACAGTATTTTACAGACTCATATATCTAAAATCCAGTAATCAATATTGTTTACAGTTAATCTAAATTTAATTTAAACAGTAAAAAAAGGAAATATAATGCAAGTCATATTATTTCGCGTTGGGAAATTGTCGTTTTACTATATGCACTCTAGAAAGCTGCCAAGCCATTGGTTCTAAAAGCTGTTAGGTCCAAAATGAGTAACAAATGTATTTTTTATTGCCAACAATTGACAACAAATCAGGAAAGAAAGTGATGGGCTCACTTCTGACCTCAATTCCTGGCACTTCTCAGCACGGAATCAGTTATCTTTGGGGAGTGCTGCCAGGGTCTTTATTGAACGCATAAAAACGCCACATAAGCTCAAATACATTGGCATTGATCTAATTTCCCATATATAATTTCACACAATTTATATTTGTTGCGACAGTAATTGTATGTATGTATGTATGTATGTATGTATGGTTCACATTTTAGGCAAAATGTCATCACGTGGAACAAAATCGCAACCGCTTATGTTACAAAGGTCTTTATATCTACACACGACACCCACACCAACTGTGCATTCCCTAAATATATAAATATAAATATATAGAGCATTTATTTTAAAAATAACAAAAACAATCCATAATATTAAAGACACTAAGTAGGCTAATGGTATTTTTTTCTATTAAATTGCTGTTTAATGACCGCAATGTAATGCCGAACTCTGGCATTGTAAGGGGTTTATCAAGTCTGTTGGACCTTAAAAATTGCTGGTCAGGTTTTCTTTTTCATTTCTTTTCGTTTTTCTCTCTTTCTCCTTTTATAACAAAAACAAATAATTTGGTTAATAGGCTACCACCAAAGTATGATATTACTTAACTGTGGTTTTATTCTAACACACTTCAAACTATAAGTTACAAAATCGACCAAATGTCAAAATTATAAAGGTTTACAAATGCTTAATTTGCCGATATATGGTTTTTAAATAAGTTTAAAAGTGTTTGAAACTACCTTAAAATACGAAAGTGCAGGATGGAGAAAAACCACGTACAGTATCGGCCAAACATGTGATGTATGTACATGTTTAATCAACATTTGAGTGATTTCCAATTAAAATACAACCTTACAGAATTTGAAACCTAGTATTTTCAGTTGTAGGTCATCAATGCACCTTTCTCGGCGGAAGGTTCCTTAAAAAATACAATTGAACGACCAAAAGATGTACAATTAATAAAACAACACAGCAGCACCAAAAAAGTCGACCATTACATAAAAATAATATTTAAAAAATAACGTATTAACCCAGTACCTACCTCTTTCACACGAGTCAGACAATTCAAGACCTGCACAGATGTGTGATAACAAATAGCATCTATCGAGTTGAGCTGGGTAAAAAGTCACTTTTTTTTAAATTGTCTAAAAGTGATTTGTTCATTCTGACAGAGGTTAAGCTGCCGTAAAGAGGTTAAACAAACGGTCATTTAATTTTTGTCAGCAGATCCCATGATGTCTGTATGAATGTCTATAAGAATACAAAAACACAATTACTTCCCTCACAATACTCGAACCCTTCACCTAAATTTTATGTCTATGTATGTGTTTTAAAAAGAGTGCTCCTGTTGAAAAGATTACCGACAATTGTCCGTCGCTTCATTAACAAGCTGGAGAGGGGAAATCGTTTCATAGAGTTTAAGTGCAGCCTTTAACTATGTCTACTTAAATTACGTTGAAAAGGCAACGAGATGGAAATAAAACGGATTGAAGTTGGACATGTATGCATCATAGTCTTAGTGAATCCTAAAACAACTGATTTAGATATACTTTATCTTAAGTTAGAGATATCAACCATGGACGTTTCAATTCATTTTAACTGGAAAAATGACTGAAGTGGTAACGAATCGCAACTGAGTATTTTGTTAGCCTAGAAAAGGACCCGATTCAAGAGCACGGGTCCAAAACTGGAAATCACACGGTCTTTGAACTTTGACAACAGCTTTACAATGTAGTTCTAAATAATTCGATTTCTTATTCATCTCTGTTTATGGTAACACAATAAAATGTATATTGGTCAATATATTTGGGTAACGACTGAGAGAGAGAGATGAACAACTGTTGAGGTATTTTGATAAATACGGCTAGCCTAATATTGTAATAAA